>NC_136497.1:142742977-142747977 GCF_053919585.1 Euprymna scolopes | reverse complement strand
CCTTGTAGTGTGACTTTCCTTTTCACATAGAATCGGTTAGCATCATTCTTTGGGGTAGAGTGCATTGTGCATAGTCATGAGTTTCTTGGTGTTCTTGTGGAGGTGCCACGGTTTTTCTTTGTTCCAGTCTATGAATGGTCTAGAGTATCTTACTAGTGACACATAGTTACATATTTTATTAAGTTTCTACTATATAGTTTAGTTTCTAGGAGTTTTCTTGTCTTTCTGATGTACTCATTGCCAATGTTCTCTTTCATTTCTGTTGCTTTGATGGTGTTTACTTCCAGAACTCCCAAATATTTGTAGCTGTCATACTCACCTAGTGTCCTCATCTCCATTTAATTGAGTAGTTCTATGCCTTCCGTTGCCTCCAGTTTTCCTCTTCTCATGATCAGCAGTGCATACTTTTCCATACCATATCTCCTGGCAGAAGATTCTGGTTATGTTTATGTGCGTCTCTAGTTCCTTGTTGGTTTTCACAAATAGTTTCAAGTCGTCCATGTACATTAGGTGGTTCATTCACATTGGCACTTTTTTTTTAAAGAGAATAATGACTATAATGAACAGGCAAGTGATAAGTAGTTCATCAGCTGTCAGTTCATGTCTCCATGTTCTTATTGCATTTTCAATCAAATTGATAATTTTGCTTGCTATTTTGTACATTTTCAAGCATTCTATTATCTATGCTTGTGGGATCCTGTCGTATGCTTTTTAGTAGTTGATCCATGCCATGGCTATGTTCTATTTTCTACTTTTTACCTCATTCGAGATCTTTTGGTCTATGTAGAATATGTCATGCGTTCCTCTTTTTCCTTTTTGGCGTCCTTTCTGTTCCTTGGAGAGTAGACCTCGACTAGGAAGGGAATGATAAATTTGTTCACTCTATTGTGATATAAGTATTTTCCACATTGTAGTTAAACATGTTATAGACCTGTGGTTGCAAAGGACGGTTCCTGTTTCTACATCTTTTTGCATAAGTGTTGTTCCACTCTTTGGTGATCCATTCTGGCAAGTCTGTTTCGTGGATTATATTTTCAGGATTACTAAAACCCTAACCGAATTTTTTTTTTACTGTTGATGCTTTAGAGCGGATTACTTCTTTCTGGATCTATTCCACCAGCGATTATATCTTCCTCGTTTTCCCTTCTAGGGTTAGGAAAATGCATGTGATTTGCTCGTTGATATCCAGGTAGGTAGAAGAGTAACTTACTAGGTGCCCTCAATAAGTTTTCAACCTTTTTTCGTATGACCACTTTTATTGATAGTACACACATGAAACTCTAGTCCTCATCGAAGTAATCTTCTCCAGATACTATCCATTCAAACAACTTTTGGAAGGCTTCATGGAAAACCTCTTGTGTGAATGTGAGAGTGAGCCTCGTCACAGCCTTTTTCACATCCTCAATTGACCCATAATGACAGCCTCTAAGGTTTTCCTTGAACTTAGAGAATAACCAAAAGTCACAGGGAGCAAAGTGTGGAGTATAGGGTGGGTGAGGAACTATCCTGTTGCCTATCTTAGTTGAATAATCTGTGACAAAGATGGAGCACCCTTGGGACAAACTTCGCGCAAATTTTCCGCATCTTCAGTTCCCACACTGACATAAAACAGTGCACTTATTGTCTCTATAGACACACGACGGTCCTTATCCATGAAATTCTTTATTTGGCCAATCAAATCTGGTGTTTTGACTTCCTTACTCTTATAACACCACTCATAATCCCTCACAGACTCTCTGCCTTCCTTGAATCTCTTATACCACTCAAAAACTGATACTTGATTCAGGCAAGATGGTTCAAAAGCAGCCTGAAGTATTCCATACGTTTCTATGGCATTTTTCCAAATTTAAAATAGAATTTTATTGCATCTCGTTCTTCTAAAGTGCCTGCACGCCTAGATTGCATTTTTTAAAGTCACTAACTTACGATCAGGCTTTAGTGGGTTGTATTCCAATTTCTGCTGTAACTCTTGTTTTGCACTCGAAATCATAAAAATTGGCCAGTCATCTCATAAGACGTATAGCAATAACATACTTAATTTTCAAGAGCCTACGACAATTTTACCTGTACAAAATAGTCTGGAAATTTTTGGTAACATTTATTTGTTGTATATTTATTTTTTTCGCCACGTTTTGTTGGCGGTTGTAGATATTGCCTTATTTACGTCATTCGTGCATAAATCGCCACAGAAGATCGTAACGGGTTGTATTCGGTATAGCTGATTCAATATTAACAAAAATATAATTGTATCCTTGCCATGAAGGATTTTTCCTCCACCGACCGAGGACAGAAAAGGCGAATTATAGCATCAGAACAGATACTACACTGTTATATTGGCCCGAAGCTCAAGAATTGTTTGTGCTTAATATGTTTCTTTAATTGTTTGTTCCCTAAATTCATAATTCAGTTTTATGACTATAAGATTATATATTGCTTTAAAATTACGTAATTTTACGTAAATAATATTAATATTTTATATTGAATAAAGTTTAGTTTAATTATTAATCGAATTGGGTTCCTTTCTTTTCATTTTAACATGTTTTAATGCACTTTTTAAAAATGTCGTCATATAGTATCGACAGTAACAGTTCGACAGATCTTACCTACATTGCCTGCAGGCATTTTTCAGTTAACGGGCCTTCTATATCTTGGTGGCCGTGGTCGAACGCGGTATAGCTGATTCCATATTCTGCTACCACATCCAATCGGCCAAACGCACACGCTGATACTCACAAATTTGCAAGGCTCAGCTTAAACAGTAAAGTATAAAAGATGTACGTCGGTAAATGACACATAATTATCGTACGTGAGTCGTTTTTCTTCGAAAACTCCAACCACGCCAGCTTCCTTCCTCTTCCTGCAACTCGTTCCTCTAATTGTTACCTTTGCATAAAACTTAATGATATATTTTTCTGAGTTAAAAAAAAAAAACGAAAAAAAAAAAAAAAAAAAAAAACGACTTCAACTAAATAAAGTAAAAAAAAAAAAAAATGGGAGGAACGTTTTAGTTTTGGAAATTCTTTTGGCTAGAAAAAATATTTTTTCTCCTTTCTTTTAAAATGAATCGACCGTAAATCACTGTCGCTTCAATTGAAAATTTTTATTTACTTATTTTTTTTGTTGACAAAATTGGAAACACTCCAAATTTCTTTATAGAAAAATATAAGAATTTCTCCAGACAAAAGTGAACATTTAAATTTATATACTTAAACGGTGGAAGAAAACCTTTCATCAGTACGAGTAAGCTCCATCCTATTTTGGCTCCAGTCCATAAGTCCAAGGGACATATTCACAACAAAACTAGTCGACCATAAGGCTATGATGACGGAGCGCCAGTCGAACACGCCCGACTAGTTTGGGGGCCCCAATACGCACAACTCATCATCATCATATCGTATAAGTCCGAAGATTCTATTGTTGTGTGCATTGGTTTCCCCGATATTTTTCTAGCCTCTGTTGATCTATTGGTCTTACTGGATTCCAGGACAAAATTCATCTAGACTTACTTGAGGTAATATCACTTGGAAAAAGTGCATCCTTCCTCGTAAAAGAGAGCAATGGTTAACCATACCGAGGAGATCATATATGGGTTGCGAATACTATGTGATTTTGAATATTTGGTCAGAGCTTACTTCTAGGGAAAAGTATCCTTATGCCAGGTATCCTGATAAACTCCTGCACAGAGAGACCTTATGTTAGGAAATAGGTCGAACATAAGAAAGAAATATGGTAAATTATATTGTAGCCACGTTTTACCGGAAGTGAAGGTCAGCTGATCGGATCTGCGTGTGAGTCACGTGATCTGGTTAGCTGGACTCAGTGAGTTTGGGTTTGGACGTAGAGAACAGCTGACGGCTTAACAGGCCGTCCCTTCCCCTTCACTGGGGGGGGGCGCTGACGTATGTGAAAATAAGGTAAACTTTTATTTATCTCGCTTAAATATGTCCGGACAAAACAATGTTCAGAGGAAACGAAAAAGCAAATAGTAAGTTAAACTACCTCCGTCTGTATATATTGTAAACACGTTTTACCGGAAGTGAGGGTCAGCTGATCGGATCTAAGTGTGAGTTATATGATCAGATTAGCTGGAGTCAGGAGTTGGGTTTTGGACGTAAAGAAGAACCGACAGCTTAACACTGGGGAGGGGGACGCTGACGTATGTGAAAATAAGATCTATGCAAGCAAAGACATTCACTTTCCATTCTTCTGCGATCGACATCTGGAAGGTAAAAAAAAACTATATAAAACCAATCATCGTTTGTTGGAGTGAATGAATATTCGTCCAAAACAGGTTTCCAGTCTTCTCTCCAAGACACAAGATGAATTCCAGGTGAACAAGATCAACGAGGCATGAGGAAGGTATGTCCAAAATACATGTACCACACACACACACGCACACACACAACTGCATATGAATAATTAGATATGAATATATCATAAATAGACAGCAACATTTAGACGATCATACAACGGTGCCCACTTTATGATTAACAATACAACACTCGAGGATAGTTGTATGTGTGTGTGCGTAAGAAGAGATGAATGGGCTGGGCGGAGGATAAAGAAGGGGCTGGGAGAGATAGATAGAGAGAGAGATACGGATAAAAGAGAGGTAGAAAGGTATGATTTAATAGAAATAGATTACATTTTTGCCCCAAGCAACGTTGGGTAGACCTGATAGTCTTTTTTTAAAAGGTAAAACTAGCTTGTAAAAGATTTGTACATCTTTCACATTCTTCATCAACCGGAAATATTGGTATCCGTTTTCTTCTCATTGATGTGTTCTATTGTGGCTTAAGAGGCTGGGGGATCCTCGATTTGCGTCCTCCTCTATAAAGCACCACTGGCGTAAGTGGGATGCCTCAATATATAGGTTGATAACTGCGAATTCTTACACCCCCCTCAATGCCAACGCAAACGCGCTCGACATGACACTTGAAACCCTTCCACCACGTCTGTCGCCAGATTGCACGATCGCTGGCCAGGGCTTCTAACTCCGT
>NC_136497.1:142732977-142737977 GCF_053919585.1 Euprymna scolopes | reverse complement strand
ACTACTACTACTACTACTACTACTACTACTACTACTACTACTAATAATAATGATAATAATAATAATAAATCGTATAATTGCAAGTTTTCCCCCTCCAAAAAAACAAAAAACAAAAAGAAAATCTAGTGTCCGCATCAACAGGTATCACACCAAATAACCGTGAAGTTTCAAGGAGAATGGAAAGACAGAAGAGAAAGCACTAACGAAACCTCCAATGGATAAGTGCAAAGAGGAATGGTACCTGCGTGAGAATTATTGCCACCTAAATTCCAGTGAAAGCTAATGGTCGTTACCAGCGAAACATCAATAGTAAACGGCTATTGTGGTAATGCAAATTCATTTGCAAAGATTATCGAAAGAGCTAAAACCGGAACTAGCTTCTATTCTTTTAAAGGTGTTCAATCGAAGTCTAACAGAGAAATGATTCTTAACACCATGGAAAACCTCGTTAGCTTGCCCATTAGTTAAAAAATATTGGAGTTCGCACTTCAGCATCTTAGTATAGGTCAATAAGTTTTCTGTGTTTAATGAGTACGTTGCTTGAATCCGTGTTAAAAAGAGAAGTTGTTAAACACCTCAATTACCAATCGGTTTGCCTCAAACTCCACTTTCGACCCGGCACACCACCCCCTCCCTGGGTTTCTTGGCTTATGTGATCTGCGACGGGGTTTGGCTGTGGAAGTAATTATATATTGTCTCACACTTTCTGAACATTATATATATATATATATATATATATATATACTAGCAAAAGTACCTGTCGTTGACTGGGCTCAAAAACAGCCTACAGAAAATGGACTCTGATTTATGAAAGTATGATAGGTTATGAAAATGAAGGGGTGTAAAGAGATAGCTTCGAATTTGAGGGTATCAAAATCAAAGCGAAACATGATGAAAGTAAAAATAAAATAGATAAACCCCATAATTTATTATACCACACCTGTTCACACTGAAACACTTCACCATATTCTGTGACTCTATATTAAAATCCTTGTTAAACTTTATGACATATTTCCATTCTATGGAGGTCAGTTGCGAACGAACACCCCATAATTTTATTATACCATATTTCTTCAAACTGAAACATAATTATCAAAGTGTACTTACGCAGATAGATATGAGAAGTCTTTATTAAAGTTTGTGCCTATTTCCATTCTATGGAGGCCAGGCGCGAACACAAACCCACAATTTTAATATACCATCCCTATTTAAGTTAACATACTTATCAAAATATTCTTATGTACATCTATATCAAAAACACTTGTAAACGTTTTTTTTTTTTAATTTTTAAATTTTTTATTTCCATACTTCATTGACCAGGCGCGAACGCAGACCCCACAATATTAATGAATCATCATTATGCCAGATCAAACATACCCATTCCTGTGTCTCGATACATTTTCTATCATTATATGTGATCAGTTTTTTATAATAGTCAACTATATAGCAGCCTATTCGTGACCAGAAACACGCAGACGTTCAGCTTTATATATATACTAGCATGGGTGCCCGGCGTTGCCCGGGTGTTTGGAGGTGTATGCTGAGCAAAAAAAAGGGGGTAATTTTTTAAACTTTGACCCCTATTATGACCCCTGAAAATTTATTGTTTTGGCCTCAAATCAAGTTATTAAGTTAGATCCATGTCCACAGAAGCTATATCTAAAATTTCAAGTGTGGAGACCCAAAATTGTCGGAGAAGTTTGGTAGAGTTCTCAAAGCTCAAATCGTTGAACTTTGACCCCTTAATCGCCAAATTTCTGGCTAAAAACGGATCACATAGATTTTTCCAAATCTCAGTACCCTGTATATCAAATTTCGAGTCTGTAGACTAAAAATTGACAGAGTTATTTCGTAGGGAAATGTACACAGACACACACACACTTTCACTTTTATAGATATATAGATTTAAAATTTGAGTCTGACAGAATGACAAAATTATATTGCAAACCGATATATTAAACAAACGAACTTCAAAGAGACAAATGAACACATAAGTAAAAAAAAATTGTATTAGAAAACATTTCTTGATTATTCCACGTCTTTTTTTTTACAGACCTGACGACTGAGGTTCGCTCTTAATAAAAATTGTTTTTTATAGTCTTAATTTTGACTTCCCTTTTCATAAAAAACTAAAAAAAACTCAAGAAAGAAAAGAAATTTAATTTTATTCTTTTTTCATTAATTTCTTTCTGTGCAAAGCAATTCTTTCAAACTTACTCTGTTTCCAAAATGTTTTTATTTTATTCCCCTCCCCCTTCATTCATTTTCCTCCGCATCCTGGCAAGTAGTAAAATAAACCATTTATAATATTTATTCATGGATTTATTTACTAATCATTTCTTTTGTATCGGTAAATGAATTCCATTTAAAAAAAACTGTAAAAGTCACGTTAAAGGTGATTAAGTTGGAAAGTAAGTAAAAATTTACCCTTTTTACTTTTATACGATTTCTGATCACTTTGAAAAAGGTGTGTGTGTGTGTGTGTTTTAAAAATGTTTTTTAACTGCTATAATCTCATTTATATATATATATATATATATATATATATATATATATATATATATATATATATATATATATATATAACAACGTGAGTATTCATATCGTGGGTTTGTATTACTGTACACATAGATTCGAAAAAATAGTCAAAAACAAATATATAAATAAATGTTATCAAAGGCAAGATAAGTTACTTTTCTACCTAACTGGATATATTTTTTGTGTTTTTATTCAATGTAATATATTTATTCAGCTCGAAAAACATACAGTGTTTACCGATGTGTTGGAAAATTCAAGATGGCGTCTCACACCCTCTTTAACACCGTAAGTTTGGGAAAGGGTGTTATAAATAAAAAACTATACAAAATACTATTAAAAACCCGCCGAATATATGTCAACCTATGTCACGGTAACATATATTGAGCGAGTTTTTAACAGTATTTTAACAGGGCACATCGTAAAAACTGACCCATTAATTTTCCTGAAGTAAAAACTATATAGTTTTTAAACTTTTAAAACTATACATTATAAAAAGAAAACTGTTCGAGTGATTTTTTTTTTACATGGGTGTCACCACTTATCAAGGCCCAGAGGCCACTCAAGGATAAGGGTTAATAGGTATACATTAGTCATTGTGATTTTAGCATAGTAAACAGTGGGAATTTTGTAACTTGGATTACTTGAAAAAGAAAACTGTTCGAATGATTGAAAATGAAAATAAAATAACAATGTAAATATATTGATAAGAAAAAAACAAAAACAAACGAAGTTTCCGTTTCAGGAACCCGAGTTTAATTTTATGTCGTAATCATTCAACTCGTTAGCGGTTTTATTCAGCGATTAGGGATAACCATACGACATATCTAATTACCAAAGCGATTTTTTTTTTATTAAAACTAAACCTGTTTAGTTTTAATGAACCAATTTTTTTAAAGCCAACACTTTAGTTATTTTGAGAGCGTGCAACTGCACCCGAAAAGATTGATTAGGAAACTCCAAATCCTTTTATGACGCGAAGAAAAAAAAAAAAAAAAAAAAAAAGGCCTTTTATCGGCTTAAATGATAAACTAATGTTAAATATTAGTATTTAATATAATGAGATATCAATCTACACAATTTGCCATCGATTCTGAAATAAAATGAAATCCTGACATTGTGATCATTTTTGCAGGTGTTATGTGCCAAATATTGAAATAAGAATGTTTAAATTTAATTATTGTAATTTAAGTCTTTAATTTTAATGTCGATTTTATTTATAAAATATCTTTTTAGAAATCAATCTCAAAAACAATCTGAACAATAAATCTCTTTTGTTATGGCTAAGTTTTTGTCAAGGGTAGAAATTATAATAGATAAGTATTCATCCATGATGACATTTTACCGATTTCCTGGTTTACAGGTATTCTTGCTAAATTTCTTCGAAAGAATTGACATAAACAATACTTCAACTAAATACGTATATTTCATGCAATAATGACTTTTGTTTCTTCTGACTTTTCCTAAACTAAACATAAAACATCGGTTAGGGTTAGTTTAACATTCTGTAAAAGTACCTTCCGTTTTTTTTTTTGTACTTCTGCAGAGAAGGTAAAAAACCGATAAAAACTGAATATATTTTTCGTGTTTTTATTCAATTTAACATGTTTATTCAGCTCGAACAGCATACAGTGTTTACCGATGTGTTGGAAAATTCAAGATGGCGTCTCACACCCTCTTTAACACCGTAAGTTTGGGAAAAGGTGTTATAAATAAAAAAAACTATACAAAATACTATTAAAAACCCACCGAATATATGTCAACCTATGTCACGGTAACATATATTGAGCGAGTTTTTAACAGTATTTTAACCGGTTTTTTATTTATTACACCTTTTTCCAAACTTACCGTGTTAAAGAGAGAATTGGCCGCCATCTTGAATTTTCCAATACATCGGTAAACACTGTATGCTTTTCGAGCTGAATAAACATGTTAAATTGAATAAAAACACGAAAAATATATCCAGTTTGGTAGAAAAGTAACTTATCTTGCCTTTGATAACATTTATTTGTTATATATTTGTTTTTTGGCAACTTATTCGAATCTGTGTGTACAGTAATACAAACCCGAAATGAATTTAAGACAACGAGTGAAATGAGAAAATGAAGAAAATCACATTTGCTGTGTGTGTTTACTTTTTATGTAAGTCAGCGGGTTTGGTTGCCATAACAACGTGACGGTAGTGAACGTGTGTGTGTGCGTGTGTGCGCGTGTGCTTGCTCGTACTACTCCTAAGTTTGTAGGAGCATTTGATTTCGTGTAGTTTAGTTTCGTATATAAGTTTCGTATTTTTTAAATTTGTAATTAACAAGTTATTAAAAAATTAAACCCTTCCAAGATGGACAATAAATAAACCCATAATATTTTATGGTAAAGGTAAGAGCGTAGAAACCATTGTTTTTTAGGAGATGTGATTATTGGATTAACCAATCAGAAATCGTCTGTGGCACACACATCTCTGTTTT
>NC_136497.1:142655477-142727977 GCF_053919585.1 Euprymna scolopes | reverse complement strand
TATTTCGAAATGAAAACAAATATTTAATAATGTGCTCCGTTTCAATTAAACTATCACAGTTATTTCCACTTTTGATTTTCTGTTTTTTTTGTTTGAAAATAAAACGGCTTCAGATTTCAGATAAAATCAGTTAAATCAAATATAACTTGAAGTTTAAATAAACTAAATAATTAATTTTTTTAATTAGTACAGTTGAAACAAAGCTATTATGTCGAATAAATAAAAAAGTCTTTTGGAAAGCTGATATTGTTAAAGCTAAACCTCTTTTCAAATCAGTTTGCACTCTGGAGACGAAGCGTGTTCGAGATAAGTGTATTTTAATTTTTATGTTTAATTTCAAATATTAGTAACTACATTCTATTTCAGTACTTAATTTATATTTTTATTTCCTGATTGTTTTATTTAATGATAGCGTTTTCTCGTCATAAATGTTTATTATATCTACCAAGTTGATCTTAAGGATAGCATTCTCAACCATTTTTTTTTCTTTTTTCCTCATTTCTTGTTTTTTCATTTTATGTTGAATTTACTTATAATGGCACTAGTTGAATTTCAGAAGACCCCCCTTCGCTGTTCTCTTATATCGCAATTTCTTAAAACGTCACTAGCAAAAATTCAGAAAGTGATCACGTTTTTGTTTTAACGGTTAAGTAAAAAAAACAAAATAAATAAATAAATACAAAAGTTTTTGGAACGCTGATATTATTTGTCACTCAGTCCTCAATTTTTTTTATGAATGATTTTTCTGACAAAGGGAGAAGAAAAAGCTGTATTCTAGGTTGGCAGGATTTTGCGTGAGCAGTCAACAGAGATGGCGGAAATTTTCTGTTTCTATGTCTATCTTTGTAGCCATGTCACTAGTAAGGGTGCTGGAGGTAAACGTTTTATCTGGGCTGACGTTATCCGCCTGATAGTCAGGGACCCGAACCTTGGATTAACCACTAAGGAGGCTGTCCTACCAGCAGGTGCAAAATACTGGGGCTGGGATTCTGGACCATGCAGTAGCTTCTGGTGGGGTCTCTCGATGCCATATTAGTGGGTAATTGTTACGGCTTTACCTTATCATGAGCTACAAAAAAAAATTCTTCGTTACTTTTCTCTTTTAGTTTCCCTTCTGTCCTGCTCTAAGCAAGTCTGACGACCTAGTCCACAAACTCCAAAATTCCATCATGACAAGTTTCAATAAAAAATACACGATTAAACCCGGATCTGAAACTTCCAAACGTAGACCCCTACTACCATGTCTCCTTCTCTAACATCAGGGGTCTACGTTCTAACCTTCCAGATGTTGAAGCCCAATTAAAGGAGACTAAACCAGACCTTTTATTTTTAAGCAAAACCGGAATTGGACAGACTATTTCCCTAAATGAGTTCGTAATTAAAGGATACTCTAACTTAACTTCCAAATCTGACCCCCAAGATCGCCATGGGCATGGAATATGTGCCTATATTAAAGATGGCTTTCCATGTGGTAGGGACATCTCCAGAGAAGATCCTAACTTACCCTATATGTGCTTCCGGGTTGCATTAGCTCACACTACTGCATTTATATTTACTCTCTATCGCCCCCATAACAGCGGAGTTACTATTTTTAAAAGCATATATGAGAAAATTGACCAAGTTCTATCAGCATATCCTTCAGCTAACATTCACGTATGTGGAGACTTCAATGTTCATAATGTGGAATGGTTGACCCAGTCAAACACAACCGATGATGAGGGGAGGTTCTGTCATGATTTCTCCATTGCTTATGACCTCACTCAGATTGTTCACGAACCCACCCGTGTGCCCGACAATGACGGTCAGTATGCGAGTCTCCTAGACATTTTTCTCACAACTTGCCTTGAACTATGTCCAGTTTCTGTTCTGTCTCCTCTTGGATTTTCATTTGTATCAATTAAGATAAAAATGAAATGTAATAAGTCCTCAGACGTACCTGTCTATCGTACAGTATATCGATACATTATGGCTGACTGGGATAGTTTCTGTACATTTATATTGGATCTTCCTCTGCGTTCCATGTTTAAAAAGGATGTGTCGTCTATAGTATCAGACCTGACGGAATGGTTAATTGTAGGTATATACAATTTCATACCCTCGAAAAAGTTCCAGCAAAAACCAAACAGCCAGCCATGGTTTTTTCCAGAATGTGCTGCTGCTATTGCGCACAGAAATCACTTTTTCCACTGCTTCCAACGTAATAGATGTATGGAAACTAAAGCTGCTTTCAGGACTGCCAGCAACCATTGTAAGAAAGTAATAAAGAATGCAAGAGAGTTATATGCTCAATCCATCAAGTCCAAAGTAGCTGAGTAGCGGCTTGGTACCCACCAGTTTTGGTAAATAGCAAACAGAATCCTGAACAGAAGCGTGTGCTCTATCCCAACCATCATCAACGGACCTGAGTTAATCTCGTCAGCATCAGACAAAGCCAAACTCTTTGCCAAGAACTTTGCAGCTAATTCTACCCTTTGCGACCAAGGCCGCTAACCCCCAATATTTCCTCCTGTATCAGAAAACACGCTATGTGATATACAAATATCTGTACGTGATGTTACCAAGCTAATCAAAAACCTTGATTCCAGTAAAGTAACCGGCCCTGACGGTATTCCAATTACAGTACTAAAAAAAACTTCAACCAGAAGTAGCGCCCATACTTATAAAAGTGTTTAAACGTTGTCTTTAGGAGAATAGCTTCCCATCACCATCGAAAATCTCATCAGTATGCCCTGTATTTAAGAATTCAGGTGATCGTTCATCCCCCTCTCAGTACAGGCCAATAAGTCTCCTGTGCGTCATGAGTAAGTTGCTGGAATCTGTGTTAAATAGAAAAATAATCAACCATCTCAGCAAAAATAACCTTCTTAGTGACACACTATATGGTTTCCGTTCTGCTAGATCTACAGCAGATGTGCTTACAGTTATATCTCATAGGATTAGCAAATCTCTCGATAGAGGCTACCTTTCTAGGGCAATTGCTCTTGACATATCAAAGGCCTTTGATAGGGTATGGCATAAAGGTTTACTTCACAAGATCTCCAGCTATGGTATAGCTGGAAATGTCTTCTCAATTATTAAATCATTTCTCTCTGATAGGTTCATAAGAGTAGTAGTTGAGGGGCAAAAATCAGAAGCTCACAGTATTAATGCTGGAGTCCCTCAGGGGTCCATCCTGGGCCCAACTCTTTTCCTGATCTACATTAATAATCTTCAAAATTACATCCTTACATTATTCGTAGACATTTTTGCTGACGACACTACCATCTATGGTAGCACATCTAAAACAGTAAACGACCAAGTTCTCTCTGATTCTCTCTCCTCTGATCTTGATCACGTTGTATAATGGGGAAAGGAGTGGCTGGTTACTTTTAATGCATCTAAAACCAAGCTTCTATCTTTACATCATCAACGTTCTGATCCCCATCTGGCATCAATTGAAATGAATGGCTCTCGTCTTCAGGAGGCCTCAAGTTTTGACAGGCTTCTGAGCTCGACCTTTACTCCTGATCTTAAATGGAATACGTACATCAAATCTGTTGCCAAGGCCGCTGGAAAAATGGTCGGATCCTTCTATCGAGCCAGTAGATATCTCACTGCCGATGCAATTCTCTATCTATATAAGAGCCAGATACGTCCAAGGATGGAATACTGTTGCCACATATGGGCAGGAGCTGCTAGAAAAGACTTGTTCTGCCTTGATAGGGTTCAAAATAGACTCTGTGGCCTGGTGGGAGATGTCCTTTTCTCTTCGCTGCAACCTCTATCTCACAGAAGAGATGTTGTGAGTTTGTCTCTGCTTTATCGTTAATTTCATGGAAAGTGTTCGACTGAGCTTCAATCTATGATCCCCCCTCGCCAAACTTTCACAAGAAAAACTCGTCTAGCTGAAGACACTATCAATAATTCCCCCCACTCTTTATCTATATACTCTATATCTGTGCCTAAACCTAAACAGAGATTCCATGATCAAAGCTTCTTTCTTAGAACTGCACGCCTGTGGAATTGTCTTCCATTTTCCTGCTTTCCAGCTTTCTACAATATGGTTGTCTTCAAGTTCAACGTGAACAAGTTTCTGATGAGCCGTTCCACTTAAGTTAACAAATTTACTGAACTTCCATTACTATCGATTCCTATATTGTCCTTTTGACTCCTCTACACTTTTAACCCTTATCCCTGAGTGGCCTATCGGCCTTGATAAGTGGTGACGCCTATGTAAAAAAAAAAAAAAATTGGTGTCATGAATGCATGCAGCGAGGTGCATATTGCAGTGAGAGGGGGTGTTTGACCGGACGGGATGGGGTGAAGGAGTGCAGAGAAATGCAAAACCTTAGCTAGGAAAATAGGACCAGCCGCCGATGTGTCATTGTAAGCTTGTTAGACGTTGTGTTGCCTCAAAAAAGGGAGACAGATTTGGAATTATCTACATGTCAAAAGAGATGGTCTTGTTTTTCAAATAGAGGAAGAGATGGCAGAAGAGGGGGGGTGTTGATGTCTGGTTGGGGCTCGGGTCTCATGGGGCTCGGGTCTCATTTACAAAGTAAAGGACAAAACAGGTAGGAGGCGAGATGTGACCCGATGGGGACCGAGCGATGCCAAGTGACCTTGCTAGTCAAAGGAATTCGCACGGCTTAATTCTAATGATGATGATGATGATGGTTTGATGTTGTTTAAACAGAAATGTCTATAGGATTTTGTCAGAAAGAAAAAAACAAATGATGATTGTTTTATCTAATTGCTGTTATATGTTAACAACGAAAAGGCTGTTTTTAAACACTCTGTTGAACGATGTGAAAGAGGCCCAGACGTCTTAGCTGACAGCTTGAGGTGAGGGTCGCCGCCAAGCATTGTTCGACTTGGAGTGACTAATCACTCCTAATTTGATAATAAGTAGAAACACCTCAGTGCAAATGGGGGTTGAGGTTTGGTAGAGATAAGCTCTAAGAGGAAGAAAGAAAGGTGTTTGTAACCACTCTCTTAAGGAGAGGTGGGGAAAAAAGGGTTGGATTTAGAAAAAGTAATTCTAAATCGAGAAGAATCGTAGCCAGCAAGCTGAACGGCTGGGCTTGTCAAGCGCTCCCGATTTGGGAGCCCTCAGGGCCTGATGTTATGATGTTAACTAGCCTGTGTTAATGGGAACTCTGTGACTTTACTGGTCTGGTCTTACATCGTTTCACTGCTATTGTCAGTCACCTCAAATTAGACAGTAGCTGTTATGAAGTAATGAAAACAATAAATAGCTTGTTACTGTTATAAACCGTAGTTCTGTTTGTTTGTGGTGAGGACTCTTGATTTTGCAGCAAGCCGCAAGGACCAGCGGAGTGGTTGATGTACCCGCAGACTACCTACACAAGGTAGGAGACGGTTCGATCGAGAGGCAAGCGCCCCTCCATGAAAACACAGTGGGTAAGGACGATCAACAGGCCAACTTGTAACGAGACAAGGTACGATCAAAGGACACATGCCACATCGGGTGGAATCTGACGAGGTTAAGGACGCCCGATGTATCCGGTGTGGTTGTAACGGTGGGAATGCTGCAGGTACCGTCAACGTTATACCATTACTATCGATTACTATATTGTCCTTTCGATTATTGTACACTCTTTAACCCTTATCCTCGAGTGGCCTATCGGCCTTGATAAGTGGTGACGCCTATGTAAAAACAAAAAAAAAGTAATGTGATCGAGGTAATTATTTAAATAGATTTAATTTAATGTGATATGTTAATGACCGTAACTCAATAATGCTATATATTGAAAGTCCGTTTACAATATAATGTCTCCTTTGGCAGAAGTATCTTAATTAATATTTCTTGACCAGGAGAGGTGTACACACATTTGACCTTCATATTTCTTTGGTCATTGGGAGTTGTACACACAGACACACGAACGCTTCTACTTTATATATATATATATATATATATATATATATATATATATATATATATATATATATATATATATATATTCACTGATTGATATAATAATTAAGTGATTGATTTTGCGCTACGAAATAGATACTGTCAAAAATTGTATTAGTCAACTGAATTAAAGGAATATATCATGAATTTTGGAATATAAATTTTTGTCATTTCTCTATATCGCTCTGTAATTATATTGAGCTCCTTAAATAAGGATTGATATATATTATAAGAAAATATATTTCATCTTTCTGATAGGTTCATAAGAGTAGTAGTTGAGGGGAAAAAATCAGAAGCTCACAGTATTAATGCCGGTGTCCCTCAGGGGTCCATCCTGGGCCCAACTCTTTTCCTGATCTACATTAATGATCTTCCAAATCACATCCTTACATCATTTGTAGACATTTATGCTGACGACACTACCATCTATGGTGGCACATCTAAGACAGTAAACGACCAAGTTCTCTCCGATTCTCTCTCCTCTGATCTTGAGCACATAGTACAATGGGGAAAGGAGTGGCTGGTTACTTTTAATGCATCTAAAACCAAGCTTCTCTCTTTACATCATCAACATTCTAATCCACATTTGGCATCAATTGAAATGAATGGCTCTCGTCTTCAGGAGGCCTCAAGTTTTGACAAGCTTCTGGGCTTGACCATTACTCCTGATTTTAAATGGAACACGTACATCATATCTGTTGCCAAGGCCGCTGGAAAAATGGTCGGATCTTTCTATCGATCCGGTAAATATCTCACTGCTGATGCTATTCTCTATCTATATAAGAGCCAGGTACGTCCAAGGATGAAATACTGTTGCCACATCTGGGCAGGAGCTGCTAGAAAGGACTTGTCCTGCCTTGATAGAGTTCAAAATAGACTTCGTAGCCTCGTAGGAGATGTCCTTTTCTCCTCCTTGCAACCTTTATCTCACAGAAGAGATGTTGTGAGTTTGTCTCTGATGTATCGTTATTTTCATGGAAAGTGTTCGACTGAGCTTCAATCTATGGTCCCTCCTCGCCAAACTTTCACAAGAAACACTCGTCTAGCTGTAAACACTATCAATAATTCCCCCCACTCTTTATCTGTGCCTAAACCTAAACGTAGATTCCATGAACAAAGCTTCTTTCTTGGAACTGCACGCCTGTGGAATTGTCTTCCGTTTTCCTGCTTTCCGATTGACTACAATATGGTTGTGTTCAAGTCTAAAGTAAATAAGTTCTTGATGAGCCGTTCCATATAAGTTATCAAATTTACCAAATTTTCATTACTAATGATTACTATATTGTCCAATTTCTACTGTACACTCTTTAACCCTTATCCTTGAGTGGCCTCTGCGCCTTGATAATGTGGTGATGCCTATGTAAATATATATATATATATATATATATATATATATATATATATATATATATATATAATTTTCCAGACATTTTTCGTATGCATACTTTTATTGATAATACACACGTGAACCTCCAGTCCTCTTTGAAGTAATCTCCTCCGTCTGCAATGCACTTCCTGTGCCGTTCCAACAACTTCTGGATGGTCCATAGAAGTTCTCTTGTGTGATCGTGTCAATGACCCTCGTCACAGCCTCTTTCATCCCCTCAGTCGTCTCATAACGACAGCCTTTAAGGCTTGCCTTGAGCTTAGGTAATAACCAAAAGTTACAGTGAGCAAGGTCTGAACTGCGGGATATGAATATGGTCAAATCAACTATCAAGTTTATGAAGATCCACAGAGAAGAATTGTTCTGACCATGTCCTCGTAGATCCACAATAAGACCACAGTGGAATTTGAAGACTGATGAAGGCTTCTCTAGCCAGGTTGATACAGGTGACGATTTTGTCTTTCGTTTGACCGGTGGCTGTAAAATTAGCGCCAAGGTATTTGAAGTTTTTGACCTCCTTCACAGTTTCACCATCAAGGGTTACAGCCACTCGTTCAGGTGTTACCAGAGAGGATTATCGTCTTAGAAGCGTGGATTCTCATTCCAACCATTTTGGCCATGTGGTCGACCTCATCGAGTGTGTGCTGAACCTCCGCGTAAGACTTGCCAAGGATCGCAACGTTGTTGGCAAACTCAAGATTGGTGATGGAAGAGTGGTGGACTACTCTGACACCAGTGAATCCAGCCAAGCTTTTCACTAGGATCCAATCGATGATC
The DNA here is from genome assembly GCF_053919585.1 of Euprymna scolopes. Taxonomy (NCBI): domain Eukaryota; kingdom Metazoa; phylum Mollusca; class Cephalopoda; order Sepiida; family Sepiolidae; genus Euprymna; species Euprymna scolopes. The sequence goes on along the minus strand of NC_136497.1, from coordinate 142,719,896 downwards.
TAGTTGAACAGGATGGGGGAGAGCACACATTCTTGGCGGACACCTGTTAGGACGATGAAGGAATCAGATTCTTCTCCGTAGCACCTTACTCTAATTCGAGTCTGCGTGTAGTACGTCTTGATGAGGTTGAGAAGCTTTGCCGGGAAACCATCATGGCGCATTATGTCACACAGGCTTCAATGAGAAATATTTGGAATCAAGTATCCCCTTGCTGTTATTTCAGATCATTTGAAACCAAAGCTGCTATGGTTTCAAATGATCTGAAATAACAAAAGGGAGACTTGATTCCAAATATTTCTCATATGTTATGCCTCCCTTCTTTGGTTTTCATCCATAAAGTAAATTTCACAGTGTATAAAAATTATTTGATACTGGAGATATTCATAATCGTACCCTATTTTCAAAAGAGGGGGAGATATAATACATGAGAAATATTTGGAATCAAGTCTCCCCACGCCGTTATTTCAGATCATTTGAAACTATAACAGCAAGTTTTAGTCTCCCCTCCATCTAGGCCAGAGGTTTTGGATATATATATATATATTTTGGATATATATATATAATATATATATATATATATATATATATATATTTTGGATATATATATAGGAGCAAACAGTTAATAAAACATGTTAAACACTTTGAAAAAGAGTTAAAAACATATTTAATCTGAAAAGGAAGCACTTGATAAGTGGATAGTCTTTAATCTGCGGAGTTTCGAAGAAATACTTTCCTTCTCATCAGAGGGTAGGAATTAGCAAAATGCGGGATCGGATTTTGCATACAAAAGTATTTGATGAAACAACAAGTAAGTCAAAGATCTTACTTGATAACAAAAAGTGGAGCAGAGGGTATATTGTTAAGAAAAAGGTGATTACATGTGAATGGATAGTCTGGTGAAAGGTAAATAATCTAATGACGGTATAATCCAAAAATATAACTCCAAGAAAGTTAATTGAGTTTCCATTTGCACAAGTAAAATCCCAGGAAATCACGTAATTGGAAGATGGTCCAAAATAATCCAAAAGGCCGAAATCCATGGAATAATTCACAAATATGTACAAGGAAATGAAAAGGGGAACATTCCAATAATATTAATAAAAGAAAAATAAGATATGCTTTTCACACGACTGCCGAGACATAATAAGAAAGATCAGGGAAAAAGAAGAGGAAAAAAATTAAATGGTGATAGAATTAAATATAAGATAGAAAAACAAATGTCAAAATGACCCAGACAAAAAGTATGTTAAAAGGCGCGAAAAAATATAGGGCAAAAAAATAGATCAACTGAAATGTACAGGATATTATTTAAGAAAATGTCAGCAAGAGTTGTTAAAAGACACTAAATGGAAAAAAAAATTAATAAATAAATTAAAAATAAATAAAAAATAAAAAATAGAAAATAGATAATAAGTAAATAAATAAATTAATAAATAATAAAATGTAAAAATAAAAAATAAAATTTATATATATATATATATATATATATATATATATATATATATATATATATATATATATATGAGGTTGCTATTTGCTGGCTTGAGGTAGTTGCCTATCTAGCCTCACTGATGAGCTGTTAAGCAGCGAAACAGTACTGCATGTTGATGACTATATATATATATATATATATATATATATATATATATATATATATATATATATATATATATATATATATATATATATATACACTTGGGGTTTATCCATAGTTTTTTTTAATATCTTAGCGTAGAATTAATTTAATACTGTTGTTCTTTCTGAATCCACAATGTATTTTTCCTGATTATTATTTTTAGTTATTGGACAAAGTTTTTTTTTTTATCGATCTGAATCGATTCCACTTTTTCTAAAAACGCGACAATTTCTAAGAATTCTCTCACATTGTTTCGCTTCGTCTTAAATAATTTAGAATTATTCCATCTTAGTTTCTTCTTTTCGCAGATTCTTCCTTTTCTCTCGCTTTCAAATTCAAAAATTGAATTACATTTTTCTTTTCGGCGAGAACATTCCTCTGGAGCCATAACTGTCCGCCAAATCACGTTGTCTCAGTCGAAAAGACCAAAATTATCTCGTTTCAGTTCTCGTAATTTCAAAAATAATACCCGCACAAAAGACGTGTTAAAATGGTTTCAAACTATATAAAAAAAAAAAAAAAACGTTCTGCGATTTTTTTGGAAGAAATTTAGTTTAAAGATTATGCGATTTTTTTTTCTTTCCGACAATAATAAAAGATTTTAGCAAAAATCAAAGAAAACCGGACTTTTACAGGTGAAAATTAAATAAGTAAAATTTGATTAAAAAATACATGAAATTTTATAAAAACATGAAAATTGATTCTATTATTTCTTTTCATGGGAAATATTTTCATTAAATAAAAACACACACAAAAAGAATACCCCCCCCAGAAAACTAAACAAGTAGACTAACGGAGTACTTCGCGGATATCCAAAATACGAGGTCCTTTCAATAAGTTTCCAGACTTTTTTGGGAACTTTTATTGATAGTACACCCATGAAACTATAGTCCATGTCAAAGTAATCTCCTCCAGCTGCAATGCACTTGTTCTACTGTTCCAACAACCTCAGGAAGTTCTCTTGCGACCCTCGTCACAGCCTCTTTTATCTCCTCAATTGTTTCATAATGACAGCCTCTAAAGTTTTCCTTGGGCTTAGGGAATAACCAAAAGTCACAGGGAGCAAGGTCTGGACTATAAGGAGGGCGAGGAAGTTTCTTAATGCCCATTTTGATCAAGTATTCTGCGACAAGAATGGAGTTGTGGATTAGTGCATTCGCGTAAATCTTCCGCATCTTCAGTTCTTCGCGAATAATTGTGTGTACAGTTCCCACACTGACATCAAACTGTGCACTTATTGTCTCTATAGATTCCAGTTCTACAGAGTTCCATGTATTTGCTCTGCTTCTCTGTCTCCTTGATCTTCACTCTGTGGTCTGCTAGAACGGCAAAATCTACAATATGGCAATACATTTCCTTATCATTATTATTGACTCACATAGAGCTTTCACACAAGTCAACAAACGATCTGATTGGAAACCTGTGGTGTTCTCTGGAAACTGAGTGACAACAAATCTCCCCGGATGTCCAGCTCTCTCCACCTCCTTCGATAACATTTGCAAATGAATTTGCATCATCGCAACAACCTCTTACCATTGATTTCTCGCTGGCAGTGGCCATTGGTTTATACTGGAATTTGAGTGGCACTCAGCCTCCCCAAGGTCCCAGTTCTCTTTGCGCTTGTCCAGCAGAGGTCTTGTTAGCGCTCTCTCCTCGGTCTTTCAGTCCTTCTTGACCCTTCTCAGCTCTTTGGTATCACTTCTTTTTTTTGGGGGGGGGTGATGAAATAATGGGAGGATGCATGATGGGGGTGTAGAACTTGTAGATATGCACCTTCGGTGTTCTTCATTCCCTGTAACGCTTATTTGTTATATTGTCTTCTTGTATTATTCTCTGCATTCAAGGGTTTTCCTTAATATTTCAGTCGTTTTCATTATCGTTAGTCGTTGTACTTTTGCAGTTATTCCTCTGATTCCAATTTCTTACATTCCTTTTTCAAAGTTTTTCGGAATTGTTCCTAGTGCTCCTACTATTATCGGTACTATTTTGATTTTCTTCATCATCCAAATCCCTTTTAACTCTCTGGCTAGCTCTGTGTATTTGCTTCGTTTCTCCTTTTCTTTCATACTCACCCTGTGGTCAGCTGGGACAGCAAAGTCTACGATTTGACAGGATTTTTCTTTCTTGTTAATTATTATGACATCTGGTCTTCTTGCTTGGATGGGTTTGTCCGTCTGTATGTCCATGTCCCATAGGATTTTGTGGTTCTCGTTTTCGAGTGCTGTTGCGGGTTTATGCTTGTGCCATTTGTCTGTACGCTCAAAATGCAGTCGTTTGTACAATCCCCAGTGCACCCCTCCCCACTTGGTCATGCTTGTTTTTGTATTCCTTTTGGGCCGGTTTGCAGCATTCACTTACTATATGGTTTATTGTTTCGTCTCTTTGGCCACATATTCTGCATTTGCTGTTTTCTTGTGTTTTATCGATCCTTGCTTTGATATGGTTGGTTCTTATCGAGTTATCTTGTGCTGCAGTTATTAGAGATTCAGTTTCTCGGTTTATATGTCCTTTTTGCATCCATGTCCAGGTGTTTTCGTTATTCTCATCTTTTGTCATTCTTATGAATCTTCCGTGGAGTTGTTTCTCTTCCCATTTCTCTTTTCTGGTTTTGTCGTTTGTATCTCTGTTTTCTGTTTTGTTGTTTTTTTCAGTGTCTCTCGCTGCCATAATTATCCTTTCAGTGTTTTACATTATGTATTTTTCTAGTTTTTTTTTCGTGTCCTTCACAGTCTTCTATACAGATCAGTCCACTCCCACCGGCTTTCCTTTTCACGTAGAGTCTGTCAATATCGTCCTTTGGATGTAGCGCATTATGCATGATCATGAGTTTCCTGGTTTTCTGGTCGAGTCGTCTCAGTGCTTCTTTTGTCCACGCTATAAAAGGTTCAGAGTATCTTACTAGCGATACTGCCCATGTATTTATACCTTTTATTAGGTTTCTGCTATATAATTTCGTTTCCAGGAGTTTTCTTGTTCTCCTGAGGTATTCCTTTCCGATTTTCTCTTTCATTTCTGTTGCTCTGATGGTGTCCGCTTCCAGAATTCCCAAGTATTTATAGTCGTCTTGTTCCCCTAGTGCCCTCATTTGTGTTTGGTTACTAATTGTGCGCACTTTTCCATTCCAAATTCCATTTGGATATCTTGGCTGAAGATCCTGGTAGTGTTAATTAGTGTCTCTTGCTCCTTTTCGATCTTTGCAAAAAGTTTCAGATCGTCCATGTACATCAGGTGGTTCATTTTTTCCTCTGTATTGGAAACTTGGCACTTTCTCAGAATACTGTTCAAGGGCATCATGGCTATGATGAACAGTAGTGGTGATAGTGAGTCTCCTTGGAAGATGCCTCGTTGTATGTTAATTTCTGTTATGTGTCGTCCATCAGCTGTCAGTTTCAGTCTCAATGTTCTCATTGCATTTTCTATTACGTTGGTGATCCTGCTTGGTATTTTATACATTTTTAGGCATTCTATTATCCATGCTTGGGGGATTCTGTCGTACGCTTTTTTTGTAGTCGATCCATGCCATGGCTAAATTCTTTATCCGCCTTTTTACCTCCTTTAGGCTCTTTTAATCTATATATAACAGGTCAGTAGGAAATCCTCTGGAAATGAATCCCATCTTCTCAGGGATACGTTGATAACCGAAATCAGAATTATTATTATTATTATTATTGTTGTTGTTGTTGTTGTTGTTGTTGTTGTTGTTGTTTGTACTCATTAGGAGTACTCATACAGATTATTATCAGAGATTGCTCACTAATACTGACCAGTGATGTTCCCTGGAGTCTGAATGACCACAAGTTTCTCTAGGTTTCTAGTACTCTTCACTTCCTTCAATAACCTTTTAGAATGAGTTTGCATTATCGTAATAGTCGCTTACCATTAACGATCACTGTTTTCACTGGAATTTGGGTCCCAGTAAGCTTCCCCAAGGTCCCAGCACTCATCCAGTGGAAGTTATGTTTGTGCTCTCTCCATTGGTATTTTTTAACACTTCAAGACTATTTCATGTGATATAAACAAAGGCTGATGTTTTTTTTTTTTTTAGAGTTTAGGTTAATGTATTGTTTCTTCCATCTCCCTCTTACCCTCCCTCATCCTCTCTCTCCCTCTCTTTATTTTACTTTTGTTGCATTTTCATGTGACAGATTAGCGTTGGTAGTTTATGTAGATTGGTTTCTGCATTCAAAGATTTTCCATAAAATTTCATCTATTTTTATCATTGCAGTCGGTTGTTTAATCTTATTTTCCGCTTGTATTCCAATTTCTCCTAGTTTTTCCCCCCCAGATTTCCGGAACTGCTCCTAGTGCTCCTATAACTATTAGCATTATATTGACTTTCTTCATGTCCCATACATTCTTCTTCTTCTTCTTCTTCTTCTTCTTCTTCTTCAACTGGGGTTTCACCCTCTCTCTCCCTCTACTTCTATCCCCTTTCTTCCACCCCCTATCTCTTTCTCTCTTTCCCTTTCACTCTCTGTTGAAGTGTTGGCGGTCGAGTCAAAGGCAATTTCCTTGAGTTGCTGATGAAATAGGCCCCACGACGACCGAGAGCAAAATGACGATGCCAAAATGTCAGTACTTGTGAAGTTCTATCGGCTCTGACTCTTTGAGAATCTCACTTCTGAGATGAGAGAGACAACGAAAAGAGATTCCCTGCTGTTCAGGTTTACCAGCGTTCCACCGACGATGCGAAACACGTACACAAAGAAAAGAAAACCCACTTCATGTATTCTGCCTCAATTATATTAGTTTTAATAACAATATCGATTTTCACATTTTACATCCTTTCTACGGAAGTAATACTCTTTTAGGGTGTTCTTGAGAGGAAGCAAGGCACACACACACACACACGCACACACACATACACATATATATATATACATACATATATAAATGCATATATATACATATATATATATATACACCTTACTATATATACATATATAGACATCTATATACATATATGCACATATCTACATATATACACCTATATATACATGTATATATGCACATATATACATATAGAAACACCTATGTATATACATATATATATATATGCACATATATACATATATACACATATGTATATACATATATATACATAGAAAGACCTATACATATATACATATATATGTACGCTTATAAATACACAGACAGACACACAGACACACAGACACACAGATACACACACATATATATATACGTATATATATATATACACACAAAAAAAGTCTTCCTTCAGTCTTGACAGACTATGGATACCCACTGTAAGATATCCTGCGCGTGAAATTTTTGTGGCAGGCAAGAGTTGCGCAATATCCAACCACACCTCTCCTGAGTCGACATTGTTATATACCAGTGGCAAGTGGAGGTTCAGGACGACTGGAAATCAAGATAAGCGGGAAGCAAATACAGCGCCTCGAAGTCCCAAGTGGTCACCCATCTTGTACTAGCCAGGCTCAACGTTACTTAAATACATAGACATATATACACGTATCTGTACATATATCTCTCCCCTCTCTCTCTACACACACACACACACGCACACACACACACACACACACACACACACACACACACACACACACACATATATATATATGGGGTGGCAAAAAGAATTAAAGAAATTCCTTAAAAGGAGATTTCGGGATAATACAAAGCTCAACAATTGAGGTGGAGCGCATATAAAAAATTTCCAAATATCTAGGTATAAAGAGCATATTTATCCCGCACACCTAATTGATGTAATTCCCCCATTTCTTCAACACTTACATTTATATGCATTAGTATATATCTTTCTATTTTGCTCTTTAAATTTTTTTTCTTATTTATCTTCTCTTCTCTTCTTCTCTATATAGATAAGATTAACTCATTTTCCCCTCTGATTTTGACCTTAATAGGATTAAAAATCAAGACATTTCATGCGAATGTAATATGCACGGACTGCAGCACAATATCTCTGATGTGTTATAGGCCTATTACCTATCCACTTCCTCGATAGATCCCTATATTTTTTCTGCTGAGAGTTCACGGTCAAAATCGGTTAAAATCAATGGGAGTGGTAAAATCTTTTATCTCTATTACATTCATCCCGCCCCCCGCGACCACTTAACACTGTTGCGGATACGCCCACGGGACATTACGAGGAAACGGCGGTTTGAGTTCGTAGTTGCTTAGAAAAAATGGATTGGCATTTTACCGTCGGATGAAACGCAACTTTCGCTTTCTGCTATTCTAAGAGTTACTTATGCCATTTTTATCCTTTGCGAATCGAAGGGTTACTTAGGCCATCCTCTTTCCCCTCCCCTTTTTTTTACATCTTTCCCGCACCACGGATTTCATCTTAACCAATATTCCCAGATACATTAATTCTTATCCCACGTTTAATTTTACGTTGCTTGATTTCATAGCATACTACGAGAACGCTCTCGTATAGAAATCCGAGCTCCTGCGCAATACAACTGCAGTTTACACAGAGAAAATCGCGTTTATTAAAAAAAGCAAAAAAACAAAAACAAAAAAAAACAAAAAAATGAAACATACTAACCTTGGATTCCAGGTTTTACAACAAACTCTAACAGTCAGCCGCCAGCGTTCTTCAAATGTTGAAACGATTACTCGACTTTATATTTTATTTACTGTATTTTTCCATCTGTTATGTTTACAGTAATTTTTAAGGTGATACTACTGACTTCTTATTTTCGCATTAGTTACTTATTCATTATTTATTTCTTTACATTGAATTTATGTGAGTTTCATTAGCCCAATTACAAAAACGCTACCTAAATGGAAGCAAACGACATTCCAATTGGAAAAAAGCGACATAAAGAAAACAATACAAAAAAGAAAACAAAACAAAACAAATAACAAACCATTGTATTTACACACCTAACAATTATATGGTTAAAAATATTTTATCACAGAAAACAAACCAAAAATTAAAAAATACTAAAACGTGTTGTTTGTTTGACTATTTTGTTTGTTTTGTTTGTTGTTCCAGTTTGTTTGTTTGTTTGTTTGTTTGATTGGCGGTCTCGCCCGATCCATGCTTGACGGGAATTCACGAGAATCCGGGTCAAATTATGCAGGACTACCTTCATTTTTTTTTCTCCCTAGCACCTGTTTATTTCGCTTCATAAACCTTCATATAACGCCCTTATCAGTTCGTCTCCATCGTGACCCAGATGGTTAGGTGACTGGCTTTTTTCCCCTTTCGTTTCCACCTTCGCGTCAAGGCGTCAATGTTCAATCCTACCTTCCGACCCAAACTTTTTTTTTCTTTTACACCTCTTTTTAAAAACACACCTCCAAACACCCGGGCAACGCCGAGTACCCCCGCTAGTATATATAATAAAACTCAAATCGCTTTGCTTAGGCGTTGAGACCGTCCATCCGGTTTACGAATTTCGGTTTCAAAAAATCTGTGTCCAGAGTTGAAGGCCATGTTTAGTTTCAGAATAGTTTCCGATGGTTGTTCTATACAAGTCCTGGAGGTGACGGGTTCTCGATAGACAGTTCTTGGGTTGCAATCCACATAGCAAAAGATTATTCCTGTGTTGGCACGAAGAAAACATATGCGAAGTTGCTACAGAAAAGGTTTAATTTTTATGGAGAAATTCTGGTTTCTGATTGGTTGGTTGCAGAACGTGAATTAATTTGATTCGTCAGTTTCTAGCAGCATCGTTTATAAATAGAATATCCCGCCTGTCAGGGGTCAGACCCCATTATAATAAAAAATATTACAACACTGCATGCGTAAATAAATATAAACAAAGCTGTAAAATTTGTTTTAAATCGACAATTTAAGACATATATATATATATATATATGTGTGTGTGTGTGTATGTGTGTATGTGTGTGTGCGTGTGCGTAGAAAGACTTAATTTTGAATAGAGGTCACACAAGTTGCTGACCATTCTAAGTCAAAAATGCTGGAAGGGTCATATTCAAATAGATCTTTACCTTAATGGCTATACCCGTGTCCCTCTCTCCGCTGCTAACACTGCCCGCTCACTCATGTTTTCTATCATTCACACTGAGGAAGATCGAAGGATCGGTCGAAAATTATGTGCTTTTGAAGGAAACATTCTTGTTTTTTTTTTTCAAAATACTTTTTGTATTCCTACACGTCAACACACAGGAAATAAATACAGAAAAGATATAAACATTTATATATTTTTCGTATTGGTTTTTATCCATACACACACACACACATACACACACACATATATATGTATATATATATATATATATATATATATATATATATATATATATATATATAGTCATCTACATACAGTACTGTTTCGCTGTTCCACAGCTCATCATTGCGGTTAGACAGGCAACTGCCTGAAGCCAGGATCGAAACGTGATCGCCCAAATGACAGTCAAGGCTTCTCACCATTGCGCTATATGGCTGTTGTTGCTGTGTGGATAATGAATTAACGATGTTTTGCCATCGTCCAAATGCCTTAGCTCGATTTGTTAACACAAAGATCGTCGCTTAATATGCTAATGGCAGTTTGTATATCACTTTCCAATATGCTCATATTCACATGCAGTACTGTTTCACAGCTTATATATATATATATATATATATATATATATATATATATATATATATATATATATATATATATATATATATATATATATATATATATATAACTACTTCATTTACTCACATAAAATTAATATACAAAAGTATAGATTTATGCGTAAACTTTAAGTATTTACTTCAAAAGTGCTCAATACGTAGGTAGAGCTAGTTAGTAATTTATAAAATATATATAAGCCTGAAGAGTCTTTATAAGGTTTAAGCCTGACGAATCCTAAAGTGGATGAAACGCGGAATATTCAGTGTAGCTTAATCGCCATATATATTTTATAAATTACTAACTAGCTCTACCTACGTATTGAGCACTTTTGAAGTAAATACTTAAAGTTTACGCATAAATCTATACTTTCGTATATTAATTTTATGTGAATAAATTAAGTAGTTATATATATATATATATATATATATATATATATATAATTCAACTTAAATTTAATGGCTTTTCTTTGGGGTAGAAACACTGCAATAAGTAAGTGTTTTCTTATGTTGTTGCGAACATAAATATCTTTATTTCCTTTTATTATCATTTTTTCTTACTAAATTCTTTTCCATTTTAAGGAAAAAAACTTTACATCTATGTTCTAAGAAATATATTTTTGCCTCTGATGAATTGTTTAATGGGCTTCTGCTATTCAATGAAACACGTGTAAGACGTACTTCATAAATAACATAAATAAAATATTATGAGTCAGAATTAAATATATCTTCTTATTTAAGAATGTTGACTAACGTAACACACACATACACACACATACACACACACATACACACACATACACACACATACACACACATACATATATTATTTTTTGGTTTTTTGTGTGTTTGTTTGCCCCTTCCAGTTCTTATGGAAAACTATTTTATGATAAGGTGAGGCGAATTAAGTATTATGGTATCTGTTCGAAGCACAGATAGAGATTAATAAGGATTAATAAGGACTGGTACTCAAATTTGATGCAAAGTTAGAGATTAATAGGGATTAATAGGGATGTATAGGGATAAGTATTAATGCAAAAGACACGAATCAAAACATAATCAACAAATGATTGAGCATAAAACACTCCATCTAAGTCAACTGGTTTAAATTTTGCCCATTTTTAAGGGGCTAATATATATATATGTATATACATATATATTACTTAGATATCTACTCTTCCCATGAAAAACACACACAAAGGAAGGGGTAAACCTAAGGTCAACTGTACCTTTGTCCTGTAAGTGCCTGCCCATTGGGTGATTAGGATGGGCGCGGAGTAAACTAAGAAGCTGATTGGCTAACTAAAAATTCAACAGCTCGTATAGAAAAACGCGTGGTAACTGCAACTCTTTGCATAAGCCTGACGAATTCTCACGAGAATGAAACGCGGAATATTCTGTGTAGCTTAATTGCCATATATATATTTATAACTTACTATATATATACACACACATTTAATTGAATAATTTAAATATATTCGAATCTATTGTAACAAAGGAATGATCGATATTTAAGATGGAGCAGAAAATTATAAATCATTAAATTTTTGGAACAATAGATTAAAAGACAAGATTCGTTCCTTATTCAATGGAGTTTCAAAAATTAGTCTTTTTTCTTCAAAGTAAATAATCAGCAAACTGCAGTTAATGTATAACTAGTTTCAGGTTTTGACTACGTATTTAAGTTTTTAAACATACAAAAACTGATAAGGTTATTGTTAGTTTAGGGATGGGTTACGGTTAGATTATGGTTAATTTAGTATAGGTTACGGTAAGGTTATGAGTAGTTTAGAGAAATACTACGGGTAAGTTGTGGTTAATTTAGGGGTAGCTTATGGTAAATTTTGAGATAGTTTGCGATTATGTAATGGTTAGTTTAGCAATAGGTTATAATTAATTATGGTTAGTTTAGAGACAGGTTACTGTTATCTGACGGTTAGTTTAAGGATAGGTTATGGTTAGGTTATGATAAGTTTAGAGATAAGTATTGGTTAGGTTATGGTTAGTTCAAGCGTTTTATGATTAAGTTATGATTAGTTTAGGAATAGGTTATGGTTAGGTCATAGTTAGTTAAGGATAGGTTATGGTAAGGTTATGCTAAGTTAAATATATGGTATGGTTAGGTAATGGTTAATTTAGGGAAATGTTACAGTTAAGCAATGGTGGGTGAGGGGTAGGTTAGGTTATGATTAATTTAATATAGGTCATCGTTTAGTTCTGTTTAGTTTACGGATAGTTTATGGGTATGTTATGGTTAGTTTAGGGATAGGTTCCGATTACATTATATTTAATTTAGGGAGAAATTACGGTTAGCTAATGGTTAGTTTCGGGATAGTTTACAGTTAGGTTATGATTATTGTAAGGATAGGTTATGGTTAGTTTGGAGAAAATTTACTGTCTGGTTATGGTTAGTTAAGGAGTAGATTACGATTAGGTGAGGGTTAGTTTAGAGATAGGTTACAGTTCGGTTATGATTATTTTAGGGATAAGCTACTCTTATGTTATGGTTAGTTTAGTTACGGCTAGGTTATAGTTAGTTTAGGGGTAAGTTATAGTTAGGGTATAGTTAAATGAGAGAAAGGTTACGGTTAAGTAATGATTATTTTAGGTATAGGTTACAGTTTGGTTATGGTTTGTTTATAGATAGGTTACGGTTAGGTTATGTTTAGTTTATGGATAGGTTGTGATTAGGTTATGGTTATTTTAGGGAGAAGTTATGGTTAAGTTATGTTTAGTTTAGGGACAGGTTACGGTTAGGCCATAGTTAGAGATAGGTTAGGTCATGCTAAGTTTAAGGATATGGTACAGTAATGTAATGGTTAGGTTAAGGATAGGATACACTTAGGTTATGATTAGTTTAGGAGTAGGTTACGGCTTAGTTATGTTTAATTTAGGGATAAGTTAAAGTTAGGGTATGGTTAAATTAGGGATAGGTAATGATTATTTAAGGGATAGGATACAGTTAGGCTATGGTTAGTTTATGGATAGTTTACGGTTAGGTTATATTAAGTTTATGGATAGGTTCTGGTTAGGCTATGCTTAGTTTACAGATAGGTTACAGTTAGGTTATTATAAATTCAGAGATAGGTTACGGTTAGATTATGGTTAGTTTAGGGATAGGTTACGGTTAGGTAAACAGTTAGGTTATGGTTAGTTTAGGGATAGGTTACGGTTAGGTTATGATTAGTTTAGGGATAGGTTTCGGTTAGGTAATGGTTTGCTTAGAGATAGGTTACAGTTAGGTTATGGTTAGTTTAGGGATAGGTTACGGTTAGGTTATGATTAGTTTAGGGATAGGTTTCGGTTAGGTTATGGTACAAAAACATCTCGCTTTTTGGTCCAGTTTATTTAGAAGAATGTTAAGAGTTACTGAATTTACAGTTAGATTATTCGTCTTCTTAAGCGTTATAATTGGCAAAGCGCGTCGACACCTTCCAGTTACTAACATAAACGGTCGGAAAATGACAACGAAAAGTCGGTTTTGTCCGGTTTAAAAGCTGTACCGTATCATAAGTAAATAAGACGCACAATGTCTGGCTAATCGAATTATAGTCGGTTGCGATTATTTCTAGAATGGCCTGGCCGTCACAACACATTTCATTTGTTTTCTCTTTTCTGTCTGTCCGAGTTCATAGGATGTCCAACGTGAATGGGACAGGCCGAAGGTGTCCACTACAAAGATGATGAATTATTAGAAATGCGAATTACAATCAGAAATCAATAGATTTGATGACATTTTGCCAATAATTGCTTTGTTCTCGCATCGATTGCCTTCTTCAAATCATACGCAACGCCATTTTGTTTTTCGCGTCTCTTTGACCGGAATTTTCTTTGGCACGGAATCCGTCTTCTTCTTCTTCTTCTTCTTCTTCTTCTTCTTCTTCTTCTTCTTCTTCTTCTTCTTCCTCATTTCTTTACATTTTCTGTGTCTTTCTTTCTTTGCTTACTCGATATATTTCCTTCTCTTTTTGTTTTCTCCCTTTCTTTCATCCTTATTCTGTTTTTTCTTCCTCTTTCCTCATTTCATTTTTTACTTTCTTTTTTCTTTCTCGTTGCTTTCAATATTTCTTTTTCTATTCCTTTCCGTATATTTGTACTTTACATTAACTTTCTTGCTTTATTTCTTTTTTCTTACCCCCTTTCTTTCTTTCCTTTTCTTTATTCTCCTTTCTTACTTCTTCTTTCTTTCTTTTTCTTTCGTCCTTTATCTATCTATATATCTAATTATCTATCTATTCATTCATTTATTTATCCCATATACCTACCTGCATTCGTATGTATGTATGTATGTATGTATTATGTGTGTATCTATCTATCTATCTATCTATCTATCTATCTATCTATTCTCTCATAGATAAAAACGAAGACTTTTTACAGGGAAATATGATACGTTATGGTACGGTGTAACGTAAAATATTTCCCTGCAAAAGTTCTTCGTTTTCGGGTCTACCTCACTATATTATTTATTTATTTTTTCTTATTAATGAGTTCAATTTACGATAAAAAAAGAAGAGGCACCATTTAAAATCGCCGCAAATCATTTCTTCGTTTGCATATTTTAAAATCAGAAGTGACTTTTCCAGGGCATTCATAATCAAACCTAAATATCAGCTGACGTGGTATTCTAAACAAACACAAACGGAATTTTATGAACGACATTATCATTATTATTATTTTTTTTTTTTTGCGAATTAGTCCACCAGGCAAATTATTCCTTGTAGTATATAATATTCAATAGATGATTGACTTTATACATACGCAATCTGCACAAATTAAAATATCAGCTAGTTGTACCCCCTTCTGGTTTTCATTTTCACTTTTTTTCCCACTTTTCATTTCACTAATGCAACTTTCATGTGCATTCGAACTAATGTTCTAATCTTGAGTGTTATTTTCAAAAGATTTCGGTCGATGTAACCTCCGACTTTCTTCACGTATGTCTTGTCAAAAATTGGAAATGTTTCTGTTGAACTCCAGAATTTGTAAGTCGAACTCGGTAATCTGCGCAGAAAGACTCCCGAGTTTAATAGAAACATTCCAGAAGATGGTCGAAGGTTACATCGACCGAAACGTTGCGAAAATAACAC
Organism: Euprymna scolopes; assembly: GCF_053919585.1. NCBI lineage: Eukaryota > Metazoa > Mollusca > Cephalopoda > Sepiida > Sepiolidae > Euprymna > Euprymna scolopes. The sequence continues at coordinate 142,704,580 of NC_136497.1, read as the reverse complement.
TCAAGAAGAGTGAACAGAAGTCTGAAGAATCCAAATAATACGAATAATCAAACCTCATTCTCAAAAACATAGAAACACACACACACACACACATACATATATATATATATATATATATATATATATATATATATATATATATATATTTATATATGATAGCAAGCCGCCCGGCATTGCCCGGTCGTAAATACGCTTAAATACAATATTTTGATTAATGCAGATTTCGCATTTATTATAATATCATATTGAACCAAATATATAGTAATGATTTAAAAAGTTAAAAAAAATATTAATCGAAACCAAAACGTTTAGCTTACAATTTACTTTTTCCTTTGACGTTAATCCCTGAGTTATGAAAACATGTTTGTTGCAAAGCTAAAAGAATAAAACATGAACCAATAGCTATTACGTTACGCATGCATATTCGTAATGCCATCATTCAGCCTTCACCTGGCAAATTCCATTTGTTAATTGTCACACTTTTGTACCGATTTTCCCCGGCTAAAAGTCAAATATAAAGTTTTACATATGTTCGAACACTCTGTATATTAAGTTTCATGTTAGTAGACTAAATACTGACAGAGGAGTTTGGTAGGCAATTTTTTAAAAACAAATATACATATACATAAATATATATAGAAAGAGGTTTGTGTTTACTATAACCTCTTTAGGCAAATATTGGTACATGGAAAAGGGCTGTCCCCTTTCCATATATATAAGAATAATATTAGATAAGTAAAAATGAAATGAGGATAAGCCTAGAATCGAACTCTACAGACAAAGTTAAGAAACGGAATGTTAGAAATTAAGTCTATTGATTATTTTTGTAGAAATCTGAATATTAAATATGTCCGTAAAAGACTGAAGAAGAAAATTATATCGTTTAAAATAGGTTAGATAAGAATTGAAGATTCTTTTGTTTGTCAGAAGTGTGTTGGACAAACATATATAAGCCACGTGAAATTGGTCACGTTGGAAAAACACATTTCTGACGTCATAGACAAAGGACATTTCTCCATATTATGGGTTCGGATTTTAGTCAGTCAGAGCAAGAGAGCCAGTCAGTTGGTCAGTTGATCCCTTGGAAGGAAGGGCGAACATTATGACTATGTAGATCCAAATTTGAATTCCTGACGTCATCGACCTGCCGATCAGATGAATAAAGAAGTGATCATTATGTTGTAACTGTTGTCTTGTGTCACATCTTTCATCACGAACGAAAGGTAATTGTGTTTATCATCTTATAATGAACATTGTGTAACCCTTCGAGAATTATGTATCTCCCTTCTCCTATGTGTTAAGAACTGTGCATCATATCACCCCCGTCTCGGTATATGTGAAGAAGAACAAACCCATGTCTGATATATAAATATCATCCCCTCAGAAATTATCACAGTCGTCGTCATGATGCAATATATATAAATGTTATTAACATTCTAATATCGGTGTTATAAGAACTGTTAAATATGAACATCCCAAGAAGAAATATAAGAACTGTTATATATGAACATCCAAAGACAAAATATAAGAACTGTTATGTATGAACATCCCAAGAAGAAATAGAAGAACTGTTATATATGAACACCCCAAAAAGAAATATAAGAACTATTATATAAGAACACCACAGGAAGAAATATAAGAACTGTTATATATGAACACCCCTAAAAGAAATATAAGAACTATTATATAAGAACACCACAGGAAGAAATATAAGAACTGTTGTATATGACCACCCGAAGAAGAAATATAAGAACTGTTATATATGAACATCCCAAGAAGAAATATAAGAACTGTTATATATGAACATCCCAAGAATAAATATAAGAACTGTTAAATATGAACATCCCAAGAAGAAATATAAAAACTTTTATATATGAACACCCCAAAAAGAAATATAAGAACTGTTATATATGAACACCCCAGAAATATAAGAACTGTTATATATGAACACCCCTAAAAGAAATATAAGAACTGTTATATATGGACACGCCAAGAAGAAATATAAGAACTATTAAATATGAACACCCCAAGAAGAAATATAAGAACTGCTATATATGAACACTAAAAGAATAAATATAAGAACTGTTATATATAAACATCCCAAGAAGAAATATAAGAACTGTTATATATGAATACCCCTAGAAGAAATATAAGAACTGTTGTATATGGACACCCCAAGAAGAAATATAAGAACTGTTATATATGGACATCCCAAGAAGAAATATAAGAACTGTTATGTATGAACACCCCAAGAAGAAATATAAGAACTGTTATATATGAACATCCCAAGAAGAAATATAGGAACTGCTATATATGAACACCCCAAGGAGAAATATAAGAACTGTTATATATGAACACCCCAAGAAATATAAAAACTGTTATACATGAACACTCCAAGAAGAAATATAAGAACTGTTATATATGAATACCCCAAGAAGAAATATAAGAACTGTTATATATGAACATCCCAAGAAGAAATATAAGAACTGTTATATATGAACATCCCAAGAAGAAATATAAGAACTGTTATATATGAACATCCAAAGTAGAAATATAAGAACTGTTATATAGGAACACCCCAAGAAGAAATATAAGAACTGTTATATATGAACATCCCAAAAAGAAATATAAGAACTGTTATATATGAACATCCCAAGAAGAAATATAAGAACTGTTATATATGGACAGCCCAAGAAGAAATATAAGAACTGTTAAATATGAACATCCCAAGAAGAAATAGAAGAACTGTTATATATGAACACCCAAAGAAAAAATATAAGGACTGTTATATATGAACACCCAAATAAATATAAGAACTGCTATATATGAACACCCCAAGAAATATAAGAACTGTTATATATGGACACCCCAAAAAGAAATATAAGAACTGTTATATATGAACACCCTTAGAAGAAATATAAGAACTGTTATATATGAACACCCCAAGAAGAAATATAAGAACTGTTAAATATGAACATCCCAAGAAGAAATAGAAGAACTGTTATATATGAACACCCAAAGAAGAAATATAGGGACTGTTATATATGAACACCCAAATAAATATAAGAACTGCTATATATGAACACCCCAAGAAATATAAGAACTGTTATATATGAACACCCCAAGAAGAAATATAAGAACTGTTATATATGAACACCCCAAGAAGAAATATAAGAACTGTTATATATGAACACCCCAAGAAGAAATATAAGAACTGTTATATATGGACACGCCAAGAAGAAATATAAGAACTGTTATATATGAACACCCCAAGAAGAAATATAAGAACTGTTATATATGAACATCCCAAGAAGAAATATAAGAACTGTTATATATGAACACCCCAAGAAGAAATATAAGAACTGTTATATATGAACATCCCAAGAAGAAATATAAGAACTGTTATATATGAACATCCCAAGGAGAAATATAAGAACTGTTATATATGAACATCCCAAAAAGAAATATAAGAACTGTTATATATGAACATCCCAAGGAGAAATATAAGAACTGTTATATATGAACATCCCAAAAAGAAATATAAGAACTTTTATATATGAACACCTCAAAAAGAAATATAAGAACTGTTATATATGAATATCCCAAGGAGAAATATAAGAACTGTTATATATGAACATCCAAAAAAGAAATATAAGAACTGTTATATATGAACACCCCAAGAAGAAATATAAGAACTGTTATATATGAACACCTCAAAAAGAAATATAAAAACTTTTATATATTAACATCCCAAAAAGAAATATAAGAACTGTATGAATGTCTTCCATCAGAATTGTCATCATCATCATTAACTCCGTTATATATGTCCCCGTCATCTCTTAATATGTACCACTATGTAACAATTACACGTAATAGTTAATTAAAGATGATCATCCCATAAGAAAACAGGAACGAATAGCTATTACGTTACGCATGCAAATGGAATTTGTCAGGTGAAAGTCGAATGATGGAATTACCATCATTCGACTTTCATCTGACAAATTCCATTTTTTTTTAAATTTTCACACTTTTGCACCGATTTGTCCCGGCTAAAAGTTAAATATAAAGTTTCGCATATATCCGAATACCCTATATATTAGGTTTCATGTCTGTGGACTAAAAACTGACAGAAGAGGTTGTGTAGGCAACATTTTTTAACAAAACATATATACTCATACCTAAATGTGTATAGAAAGAGGTTTGTGTTTACTATAATCTTTTAACGCAAATATTATGCAAGTATAAATCATGTAGAATATCTGCATGAATATAATTACACGTAATAGTTAACTAAAGATGATCATCCCATAAGAAAACCAAAACAAAAACTAATAGAAAATTAATTTAAATGAATGTTTAAAAGAATATGCAAATTAGCTAAATCTTTTGCAGATGAATGCAATTCAACGACTCATATATAACAAAGTTGTATTTTCTTTTTAAATAAATAGAAAAAAGTATTTGTAATATAAATATCAATACACACGAACACACAAAACAAATTTATGGGAATATATATATATATATATATATATATATATATATATATATTAGTGATGAGACGATTCCAATATTTTTCCCGATTCCGATACAATTACTGATTCCGTGCTAAATTCCCGATTCCGATTCTTTATAATCTGTAATTATTTAACTATAAGATTGTTATTTTGCCCGATTTTCATAAAAACACATGTTTAATATGCAGATATTTTCCTAAATACACTTTTTTTTACGATTTTAGTTTTACTTGTATTTTAAAATCAATAAATATTTATTATTTTTACTTATGACAAGCAATGGAAGATTTTACTTTAAACAAAATCAAATAAAAAAGACAATTAAAAGAATCGTTTTGACATCGGAAAATAGGCATCGATTTTTTTTATTCCGATACCGATTCCGATACTACTAAATCTTCCGATTTTTCCGATTCCCGATTCCGATTAATCGTCCCAACACTAATATATATATATATATATATATATATATATATATATATATATAATTTAAAAAATATAATTATCCACTGACACGTGTTTCATCGTCTTCGACTCATCAGAGTGGCTGAATCTATGATTCCCAACTCGCATTTAGGTAAAAAATGCACTTTCGTAAATAATTGAATTCATTCAAAACGTATCGCAAAAACAAAAACAAATAACATTTATATATATAACAATATATATATATGTATACATATATATATATATATATATATATATATATATATATATATATATATATATATATATATATGCGTGTGTGTGTGTATATTTATCTCCATGTCTCTCATCTCTACATGATAAAGCCCGCGAAACAGTGGGCGAAACGTTGAGAGTTTAAGTTTTTAAATTTGTTTTCTATAGCTTATCGTTCTTGCGCTCGTTTTCGCTTTTTTTTTTCTGCTAAAGTATATTACATTTAAAAGGAGATGTATTTGATGGGGTAAAAATATAAACATTTCTGCATGTATAATTTTTTTTACCGAAAAGTCTGCATAGATCCACTTGCGCACTAACATGTGTAACTACTTTTTGTCTGTACTTCATAGAATAAGCATCCGATACTCTTTACGTCATTATAGATGATTAATTTCATAGTCTTGGCAAATTGTAAACATATTCGCAAAAAAAAAAAAAAAAAAAAAAAAAAAGCAGGCAACATCAAGCAGGGACACTTTTCGTTGGGTTGAAATATGCACATTTTTATATTTATTTTTAACGGATATTCTGCGAGGAGCCATATGCGCACAAGTTCAAATAGGTTGTGCGCCGCACAACCTATTTGAAACATATTTTATTTTCACATTGCACTTACCATATTTTTCATAACAAACCTGCACTCGTAACATAATACGAAGACAGTGTTTAGACTTTGTATTAGTTACACACATTAAAATTGCATTTGAAAAGAGCTATAATTTATTATATTTATTTCAATCTTTATATTTTCCGCATAATTTTTCATAATTTTGTATTTTTCTTGTTGCCATTTTGTGCTTTCATACATTTTTCTTGTTTTATTACTTCCGATATATTCCTCACTTTAATTTTCTGGCTTCTTGTACTTCCATTGTTTTGTTTTCTTTTTTTTATTTATTTTAACTTCTTTTTTTTTACGTTCTTGTCTTCCATAGTTTTCTGACCATGGTTATCGATTATTCTCCCCGCCGCCATGCTCCTTCGTCCGACTCTATTATTCTATCTCGATAATATTTTGGGCTAAAACACAGAAAATGGAAACCAGCACACGTCTTGCACGCAACATGGTCTGTCGGTTGGTATAAAGAAAAGAAAAAAAAAATCAAAAAACAAAATCAAACAAACAAAAAAACAAACAAACAAACAAAAATAAACAAAAAGACATTGATATTTATTTCAATCTTTATCTTTTCCGCGGAGTTTATTATTATTATTATTATTATTATTATTATTATTATTATTATTATTATTATTATTATTATTATTTTTTTTTGTTTTTTTGTTACCACTTTGTGCTTCCATACTTATTCTTGTTTTATTGCGTCCGTTGTAGTCTTCGCTTTAATTTTCTGTCTTTTTGTACTTCCTTGTTTTGTTTTCTGTAGACCAATATTGTAAAAACAAAAGTTAAGATAAAACTCTCAAATATATTAAACTAGCAGGGAGACCCGACGTTGCCCGGGACTGAGTGATGATTAACGAATGTTTCACACTCCCATAGTTTTATTGTCAGCGAAATCGATGAAATCGCCGAGTTTTCAATCCACTCAAATGATTTCCCGCTCTAGTTGGGGACCCATCGCGGTGCATTGGAAGGAAGCTTCTCATGTCTTTCTGCGCTAACTTAGTCCACGATAAATCGTAGTCTACATTGCATTGCACTGTAGAGAACCCGCTGTCAATTTTATAAAATTATTTTTTATGCATCATTCAAACACGGTAATGCTTGAATATATAGTTAAGTGTTAGTTTTACTTATTTAGAACTGTTTTAAAGCTTTACCGATCACTCATTTTGCGACCAAATTTCAAACAATCTTTACAGTTCATAGTTCACCTTCTCAGCTATATTTTGAAATATTTTTTAATTTTCGTTCATTAAAACAAAAGTTATAATAAAATCATTGGTGTTCAAAAGTCTCCAGAATAAGTAAGAAACGCGAGAAACGGTTTCTTCTGATTGGCTGTTGGTTACCATAGCAACATTTTTTTCATCGCCGATACCTTCATAAATAATAGCGGGAATGTCGCTTGCATACCATCTTATTTGGGTTATATATAGAGAGTTAACAAAAGTGATGCTCTTTGTTGTGCTAAGGCTGATAATCTTTAATCAATGTCGCCCGTTATTTCTGTTTCTCTCTCTTTTTTGTCACTTCTTTCTGTTTATTTACTTAATTACGTCTTTTATTTGATCTTTTTATTTAGTCAATCTAAGAAGTTGTTTTTTTTATGGATTATTAACAATGCGCACGAAAAAGAAAATATTATTTCAAATCAAAGCTCGGAAAAGGCATGAATTACATAGAAAACTGCGAGCATGAAAAGTAACATGGTTAAGATTAAGCTTAGAAAAGTAAAAGGGCTAGTTGTTAAAACTGGAAAAGAAAAAGACAAGATATTCTAGTAAAAGTATAATAAATTTATCACTTAAAATTTTGCATCAAGAATTTATATGTAATGTTAAATTGAATTTTTAAAAAAGTTCTTAATTCTTGAATATTTTAAGTTATAAATTGATTATATTTTGTACTAGAATATATTGTCTTTTTCTTTTGCAGTTTTACCAATTAGTCCTTTACTTTTCTAAGTTTAATCTTAACCATATTACTTTTCATGCTCGCAGTTTTCTCTATAATGATGGCTTGATTTGAAGTTTAAAATGCAGAAGTCAAGTATCATGCTTCAATTGTGCTTTAAGCAGAGACATTCAATTCAAACGTGCATCCGTCATATCAAAGTACCTACAGTTGATTTTATATGCCTGACCTTAGTGCTTGTGCGGTGATAATGTGTTGAATTTAAGTTCAAAATGCAAAAATCAAGTATCATGGTGCAATTGGGCTTTAAATAGAAACATTCATTTTGAGCGTGCTCCAGTCATATCAAAAAACCTACTGTTGATTTTATATGTCGGGCATTTCGGCTTGTGCGGTAATAAAACTTCTCAAATACACTTGTGATGTTAGGCTGTATAAGGCGTTAACTTTTATCAAAATCGCCTGTTCCTTCTTTCATCGGATTATATTTCGATTATCTATTAATTATCGATACTTATCGAAAACATCCCGATACAAAACCTATCTAAGAACAGTGCCAGGCACATAAAGTACTTTCATGTGAAATTTTATAAAACCGACCCAGCCGTTTTCGAGTCTATAGGGAACGACACATATACACACGCATACACAAAGTTCCTTTATAAAATGGTAAAGATTAAATCTTCAAAATTCTAGCATGACATAAAACAAATTGGACAAAAGTAGATTATATAAAAAATAACTGAAAAAATAACTAAAAAAATAACTAAAAAATAACTAAAATATAACTAAAAAAATAACTAAAAAAATAACTGAAAAAATAACTAAAAAAATAACTAAAAATATAACTAAAAAATAACTAAAAAAATAACTGAAAAAATAACAATAACAAATATTCAACAAATCTGGGGTAGAACTCATAAGAGTACTCTTTCCTGCCTCGACAGGATGAAAACCGGCTATTGTGTTCAAAAGTCTTCAGAATAAGTAAGAAACGTGAGAAACGAATTTGATGGGCGAGGCCGTTTCGCATCTCCACCTCCTGTCTCTCTCAGAATAGACACTGCGAGTCTGTCTCTGCTCTATGGTTACTTTCATGATAGATGCTCGGATGATTTTACAAATATTTTAATGGTATATCCTCATATGAACTCGTTGCATTTTAAGGGTGCTGACAATGGTCCTGTTGTCATAACTTGGATCGATAGAGAGCATGAGTTGTACAGTGGCGCATCTCCAATCTCGCTCGTTGAACATTGTGTCACTTTCAGACATGAGAGAAGGTTCCTATCGCTCTTGGGATTTGTATACAACTGGCCAACTAGTAGATGGCTTGCAAGAAAAAAAAAGAAGAAAACCGGTTTTCATCAAACGGAAATGGAATCATGTCGTCTTTTCTAGAGCTACAATTTTATCGTTCCATCGTGCAGCTTCTTTCCAAGGATTGCAAGGTTGTGGAACTCTTCTCCTGCTCCCTTTTTTCTTTCTTACCTGCAACCATGGTCTTTTCAAGAATAAGATCAATAGGCATCGTCTGGCTTTGCAATAATCATTCGTTCGTGTTAGCCTCTTACATCAAGTGGTTTCATGCCTTGTCTCGGGCGATTTCCATAAAAATTGGAGTAGAAAGCTTTATTACAATGAAGCATCAAAACATTTCTGCTGCTTTTCTTTTTTGTTTGTTTGTTCAGTGGAATATACCCATCGCTAACTAGAAAGAAAGATGATTATCGCGAAAACATAAAATACCTATTGACCTTAGTGCTAATAAGACACGAAGGCCACTCGAGGATAAAAGTTACTGAGTGTCAGGTGGTTACTAAGACAACACCATGATGATCAGTAATGGTGGAAATTGGGTAGACTTTGATTATTTAAGAGTACAGCTCAACAAGAATTTGTTTACATTGGAATTGAAAACAATTATGCTGTAGCCAGCCGGAAAGCAGCCACACTTCTAGGCAAGAAAGTGGAGGATTGTTAATAAGTAGGGATGTTTGCTAGTAAATGAAAAAATATTTTTTTCCTTGTTTTTAGGGATCCACTTAGGATTAGAATGTAGTTGTTACACTTTTTTTTAAAGAGGCACTCACCCTAGGCGGATTAAACCGGCTTACTCCTTGGAAGGAAGTTTCACGGGAGTATGAAATTCAGAAGCCGCCCCTAGATGCATCTGTGCTCTCGTTTGGGGAAATGACGACGCTAGGTCTTTTGTAACTCTTGCATGGAGGTGTCCACATGCTCCTACATACAATGCCTGGTATTCCCAAATTGGTCGCCCATCTGGAACTGACCAGGCTCAACGTTGTTTAACTTCGATGATCTAACGAAAACCTGTGTGTCTATGTGGTTATGTCATACTCTGGCAAATGAGGAACCAAAAATAAAAAATATAATATAAAAATTTACATAAATATATTTTTCATTTAAGAATATCGAATTATAGAAAAAATGGCCGCTATACGTCAAGCAATCGATATAAAATTTAAAATTTATACACGTTTTTTATGGAAATTTTTCTAGACAAGGCTTGAATCCACTTCGTGTAAGAAGCTAACAGAAATGAAAAACGGTTTTCGTAAAACAGAAGATGCCTATTGGCCTTTGTCTTAAAAAGATTAATGCTATAAACGGGAGGAAAACAGTCAGCAGAAAAAGAGTTCTACAAGCTCACAGATCTTTGAAACAAGCTACTAGATTATGAGGAACGAACTGTAGTATCTGTTCTGATATTATATTTCACCTTCTCTGTCCTCGATCAGTGAAGGAGAAATCCTTCTAGACTGAGACAATTTTTTGATTTTTGTTCCCATCCAGAGTGCCACTTTTTGGGCAGCTGGATTTCCCCACATTAAAAACCGACCCGGTGTCTAAGTTTGCCCTCGTGAGAAGGCAATTAAATAGGGAACAGTATTACAGTGAGTTTAAGCGTTAAAATGTAAATATTTATATTTTTGCAGCCTATTCCAAATCATACTATATATTACCCGGACAACATCGAGTAACCATACTAGTTTATACGAACGGTAGACGCAATGAGAAAAAAAAGTTTAAAAGTTCAAGAAAATTATCTTACGTTTCCGCAGTAATAAATCTCTCTTTAATGTCCTGGTAAAGGAGTCATTTGAAATTTCCCTAACTCTGTTTAAAGAGGGGAGTTAACTCTTTTTTTTTTTAAATTTATTTTTGCTTTAAACAACCGAACAGAAAACATGTTCTTCTCTCCATAAACAAGAGAAAAGTATACGCTATGTGACATCGCGTTGTTTGCGCATTCAATGCACAAGCGTTTCAGTTAAACACTTAAGAAAAAAAAAACATCTTTTCTTTTACGTTTTATTTTTTCGTTTTAGATACGGATATGTAAGTTGCATTTTTTTTATTACTCGGATTATTGTTTGCATATAGTATGTTATTCTCTCAACGTTTCGGCCGATGTAACATCCAACCTTCTTCAGATCCGTGGTGTCGAATTCGAGAATCACACACACACACACACACACACACACACACACACACACACACACACACACACACACACACACACACACACACACACACACACACGCACACTTTTGTCGCTCGATCACTGCAGACAGTTCTTGTATAACGTTTATGCCTTTATAAATGTAATTTTACTGAATTTCGGTGTTATTGACGGTGGCCGTGAGGCTTGTTCCTTGCCAATGGAGACAGAAATGGTCTCGTTGTTGGGTTCAAATCCCACGACCACCAGCAATCATTACTTCCTGCATTGATGATTCCGGAAGTACGAAATACTAGTGTTTGTGGAGCAGCGAAACACGTATATGCAGAAGTACTGTAAAAAAGTGATTACATCGAGCTTTATACAAAAGTGCTCAATACCAAGACAGAGCAAGATATATTTAAAAGTTATTTTACATAAATTACAAATAGAGCAAGATATATATTTTAATTTATTTTACACCTTCATGAGCATATTTCAATCAACCAGTTACAACTAACTATAAATATTCATCCACAGACGGAGTGTTTCGCTGTATCACAGCTCTTTGGCTTCACTAGCAATTACCTCATGTCAGAATTGAAACTCGACCGTGTAAGTGACAGTTGGTGTTTCTAACCGTTGCACTAATTGGCTGCTACTGAAATAGGTATGTGAAGTTACAATGATCAAACATTGTCCAAACTCCTAAACTCTATTTAATGGCAGATTATTATTTCGTCCCTAATATGGTCAACCCAAGATTCATTAACTTTTTACACGAAATGTTTAAGATAAGAAACATTTTTATTTTCTCATATCACACACAGACCATATTTAGTTACTTTACCAACATCTTTTGCCAGAATCACGATCGCAGAGAAGAAAACTGATGACTAAACAAGAATTTGTTTATATTGGACTTAAAGACGGCAATGTTGTAATCAGTCAGGAAGCAGCCTCATGTTACTGTGTTTCACAGAACAGTAGTCCTTGGAAAAAACAAAACTTTGATCATGAAAGTTCTCCTTAGTTTTACGTACACAAAAGAAAGGAAAATTATTTGTAGTGGTTGTAGTTAGACGAGTTTTTTGTTGTCGTGAGCATTTTACAGGGAGGAATATATTGTTTTGTTGTCGGGGGTTCACATAATACAGATGATGATAATGGCATTTATATACTATTTACATCACGACAACGACTGTGACAATTCTTGGGGACTTCATATTTTTTATTAATATGGAGCTGAGACATTATTGCAAGAGTTCTTGTTAACGCAGGTACAGGGGAGATACATTATTGATGATGGCGGAGACACATTACTTGGAAGGAGTTATACAAAGTTCGATCACAAGATGATAGACAACACATTTACCTTTCAGTTGTCATGATGACACGAAGACAAACAGTTTACAAAATATAGATGATGAGTCTTTATTCATCCAAACGGCTGATTGATGACTCAGGAATTCAAACTTGTATGGCTAACATAATCCCCCCTCCTCTAAGGGGCATCAGTTACCAGTCCGCCCGACTCTCTGACTGTGACTGTGCCTGTGACTGACTGTGTCTTCTAACTTCTAAATCTCCTTTCTTGATAACATCAGAGGCGTGATGAACAATATGACTCTCTCACGTTTTAAATTACACGTGTGCTTTGCACATGAATCTTCACGCTTCTGGTAAACAAAGGAATATAGATGATGATTCTTTATTTATCCAGCCGGCTGATTGATGACTCAGAAATTCAAGCTTGTGTAGCTACAGGGTCTCTCTTTCCCCCCTCCGCCTCTAAGGAGCATCAGCGCCCAGTCCGACCGACTCTCTCTAAGTCTCTTCTCTAGCACTCTGGCTCTGTCTAGATTCAAATCCTGTCTCCATATATTGGAAATCTCCTTTCTTGATTTCAGAAGCGTGGTGAACAATGTGACTCCCTTACGTTTCAAATTACACGTGCGCTTGCACATGCATCTACACGCATCTGGTAAACAAAAGAAATTGTTAAATTGAATTGTATCGTTTTTAACCTATGTTGTTAATCATTATTTCTACATTCGTATTGTCCATTCTTTTAACTGACATATTTAATATCCAGTTATTTCTAAAAGAATGAACAATCGACTGCTTTCCTAGGATTAAATATCTATGATCTTTTATACTTGCCTACTGGGTTCGATTGTAACCTTTTCCAAATATTATTTTCAAACTTATCTAGTTTGCTTTCTTACTCAATGGGGTTTGTCTCTTTTCATAACAACATTGAAGCTCAGTCGAGCACCTGTCATGAAAATACCGACATAGGGAAAGACTAGAAACAAATCTTACTTGAGAAAGAGGCTGTAGGGCGAAGAAGACATCGTCCACTAGATTTCGAAGACGATTTTGTACTTATCTCCCTCCGATAAAGCAGCAACACTCCATATTGTGCCGAATCTGAATCCAATACAGATAGAGAATTGCACCAGGAGCCAGATACTTCCTGGAGCAGCAGAATGATCCAAGCATTTATTTCCAACTATTTTAGCAATGGATGTAATGTAAATCTTCCATTGCAGGCTTGGACTGAAAGTCAGTTAAAGCATGGGTCATCCATATGCGTGCGTATTTAAATGATGGAGTATGCGACTACGTTACGTTTGGAACACAATACCACGGGAATGCTTAAAAACTTATTACAACATTAGAGGGCATTCATTTAAATTGATGTGATGAAAAGAGGGGAGCTTGGTTTTTGTTCAATGCAACAGCTTCAGATTATATATACGTTGTATTTATGATGAAGAAAAATGTACTTCTACGGTCTTAATATCCCGACGCTGCTTTATTTTAATTGCTCCCTCCTTATTTTCACCCTTAAATATAACACAGCGCAACTTTATTTAAATTATGCACATTTTCCATTGTTTTTGCCTTTTTCCTTTTTTAATCACAAATCCCTCGATTTGACTTTGGAAAAGCGAGGGCGAAACCGGTCGGCTGAGTCTTTCTTTCCTCTCCTTTTCCTTTTTATTTATTTTTTAACACGTGTTTTAGGTATTTTATTTTTAATTATGAACAATAAAAGTCTTCCCTTCATGATTGCAATATTCAAATCTTGTACCCACAAACTCATTATATATATATATATATATATATATATATATATATATATATATAGACAAAAAGGGAGTACGCACTTGTAATCTTTTCTAAAACTGCAAATTTAAGCTAAATTTAATGCAACTGTTTAAACGACCATTACCTCATTTGATTGGTCTCTTATTCCTCTATAATTTTACCTGTTCCTATTTGACTTTTAATTGAAATATTCTAGTGTTCACGTCAATTTTAAAAATAACTTCAAATTGAGGAGGTAAAAAGAAAGTCTGCAAAATGGAAAATTGTAATTTAAATCTAACTTTAGGACATTAATGAAACACAAATACAACAGGAACACAATGAACTTGTTAATATTTAGTAGCATAGCCCTTCTACAATTTTACAGCCTGTAATCTTTTGGGAATTCATTGAATTAGACTGCAGCAATACTCCGGGGAAAAGGCATCCCATTTTTCTGTAATTTTTTGTCCAAAATTCTTCAAAATTTGAACTTTTATCATTGCGTAGCTGTTGGTTGATGTAATGCCATACGTTTTCGATAGGATTGAGGTTTGGAGATTCTGCAGGCCAATTCATCATTGGCTTGCGTCTTGCAACATATCCTCGCAAATTAAATTCCTTTAATCTGTTCTTGACAGTAGAAAAAGAGCACTTTTTAACAAGATTGCACTGTTGTTGGATTTGAGGAGCCGTTTCAAATATGTTTCTTAGGTTGTGGATCTTGATAGTATTATCTTCCCTGTTAGAAGTAACTCTAGTACGACCAGATTCAGGAACACTGCCAGTGTTTTGATGCTTTTGCACAGTCTTTCTCATCACATTTCAATCTGTAGCTGATTTCTCCATTGGATAAACCAGATTAATGAGCTCCTGACGATCTCTAAAAGAAAGTCGTGGCATATGGACTAAATGTTACGTTGTATGACCTGGAACAACAACAATTACGATTAGAGATGTTTTGTTGCATGTTGGTGGATATTCTAAACTGATTTAGGGGCGATAATTTAAGTTGATTTTAAGTGAATTTGCTGCTGCAGACTTTCTTTTTACCGCCTAAATTTGAAGTTATTTTTTAAAATTGACGTGAACACTAGAATATTTCCATTAGAAGTCAAATATGAACAGGTAAAATTATAGAGGAATAAAAGACGAATAAAATGAGGTGTAGGTTGTTTAAACAGTTGCATTAAATTTAGCTTAAATTTGCAGTTTTTGAAATAAATTACAAGTGCGGACTTTCTTTTTGCCGGCACTATATATATATATATATATATATATATATATATATATATATATATTTAAAAAAATTTTTTTTTAATTACATTTTCACCCCAAACAAGGCACATTGCCACTTTGGTGTAGAGGGCTATTATCAAGGGCAGCAACTACTGGGGCACTATGTAGGGATTTGGGCAAGATATAGGTTCACGTTACAATTGAACTTCTGCATGTCAGTACAGTTGGGGAAGCAGGGACCTGAAATGGAATTCCAGAGTCTAGCGGCTCTGGGGAAGAAACTACTGGAGTAGAAATATCTTTTACATCTAAGGATCTCTACTGCGTGGGGGTGGGATTTAGCTACCTGTCGGGTTTGTCGAGGGTGTCTACGTCGTGGGGGCACAATATAATATATATATATATATATATATATATATATATATATATATATATATATGTTTTTGTAATCACCCGTTACTGGGGAGATTATGTCTCCAGGCCAAGAATTACCCTCGCAAGCCAGTGATTTCTGTTAAGAACAGAAAGCGCCGTCTGGACTTCGTCAGATGCAATGAAGATCATGATTCTTCATATTGGTCAAAAATGCTTTTTAGCGACGAAAGCAAATTCAATAGGCTAGGCAGTGATGGTTGGCAGTACGTCCGTCGGAAGAAAGACAAATAATTTAATCCTAGGTGCTCAGTTTCAACTTGGCTTGAAGACGTAATCTCCCCAGTAACGGGCGATTACAGAAACATGTATGCACATATGTAGCCACCAATGTTTGTATAAATGAATTTAATATACCTGCTCTGTTTACTCATTGAGCACTTTTTGGTAGACACATGTTGTTTCATTGGATGTCTTTCTAGGAAACTAAACTCTACTGCCATAATATATATATATATATATATATATATATATATATATATATATATATATATATATGTGTGTGTGTGTGTGTGTGTGTGGGTGTGTGTGTGTGTGTGTGTATTGAGCACTTTACAGTTGAAATAAAGTCCACCAATTAAGCTCGCATGCGCAGATAATCATATAAGATTAGATCACTCTGACAGACGTAAAACACATTTAAAAATAAATGTTTAAATTTCAACAATATTTTTCCCATTTGTTGGTGGCCGAATAGATTTGCTCCTTGCTGATGGAGTCAGGGATGGCAACGCTGCAGGGTTCGAATCTCTCGACCGGCGTTAATCGTGACACCCTGCACTGATGATTCCTGAAAGACTGAAACACTAGTGTCTGTAGATATTTAATAATTATTATGGTAAAAATTATATATATATATATATATATATATATATATATATATATATATATATATATATATATATATATATAAGGTCATAATAGATTCACTGATTGATATGATAATTAAGTGACTGATTTTGCGCTACGAAACAGATACTGTCAAGAATTGTATAAGTCAACTGAATTAAAGGAATAAATTATAAGATGGTCAACATCATGAATTTTAGAATATGACTTTTTGTTATTTATTCTCTCTCTCTCTCTCTATATATATATATGTGTGTGTGTATGTGTGTGTGTGTGTGTATTTATATATATGTATAAATAAATATAATCAATTTTATTCGTAATCAGACTCTATGAATACACACACACACACACACACACATATATATATATATATATATATATATGAATACACACACACACACACACACACACACACACACACATATATATATATATATATATATATATATATATATATATATATATATATATACTGCCATCGAGTCTAATTACGTCTAAAATTAATTATGATCATTTTAATCTTCATTCTAAGAACAGATTGAAATAGTTGATCGCATTAGTAAAAACTAATTTATACTTCTCAAGTGCAACCGAATAAAATACAAAACACAAATATAAAAAGAATTATACTTTTTAATTCCACATTTCAATTATTTTAAATAAAACTTAGGAATAAATAAACTAGAAACAAGAAATATTATGATATGAAAGTTTGGTTAAGTTCATCCGGAATTTCAACTTATTTAAACGATCGTGAAAATATAAATTGCACGCATATTATCTAGTTCTCTTCTATCTAAGTGCTTTTTTTAAAGTGAAAATTCGAAAGAAACAGCAAAAAAAAAAAAAAAAAAAAAAAAGAAGAAAATATTGTCTCTCAAGAAACGCTGAACTAGAAGAATCAATAAAACATTGCCTTTTACAATGTGATTATATTATTTGTACGAGCAGACCGCCCGGCATTACCCGGTCGTAAAATACGCTTAAATATGATATTTTACATTAATGTAGATTTCGTTTATTATTATTATTATTATTATTATTATTATTATTATTATTATTATTATTATTATCATAATAATAATAATAATAATAATAATAATAATAATAATAATAATAATGATATATTATATTATATTCGACCCAATATATAGTAATCATTTAAAAAGTAAAAAAAAAAAAAATGACTCATGCGCCACTACCGAGAATCGAAACCAAAACGTTTAACTTTCGATTTACTTTTTCCTTTGATGTTAATGCCTAATCTATGAAGACATGTTTCCTTCAAGGTGAAAAATTAAAACATGAACCAATAGCTATTACGATACGCATGCATATTCGTAATGCCATTGTTCGACCTTCACCTGGTAAATTTCATTTCTTTGATTTTCACGCTTTTGCACCGATTTTCTCCGGCTAAAACACAAATATAAAGCTTATCATGGGTTTGAAGACCTTATATATTAAGTTTCATGTCTGTAGACAAAAACCTGACGAAGCAGTTTTGTAGGAATTTTTTTTAAAACAAATATATATACGCATACATAAATATATATAGAAAGAGGTTTGTGCTTGCGATAAGCTTTTTACGCAAATATTACGCAAGTATAACTCATGTAGAATATCTGCATGAATATAATTACATGTAATAGTTAACTAAAGATGACCATCTCATGAGAAACCTTCTCTACCACCAATAGCAATGGCCAAGAACACATTGCGCGAAAGTACTTCTTTTAAACTCCTCGGCCTAACGTTTACAGGGAATATGAACTGGAATAGATACATTGAGAGCATTGCCAAGGCTGCTGCAAGGAAGGTTGGCTCCCTCTACCGTGCTAGAAAACTACTTACGCCTGCCAGTATCCTATACCTCTATAAGGCAACCATTCGCCCATGTATGGAGTACTGTTGTCACATCTGGGCTGGTGCATCTGCTGCTTGTCTCTCGCTCCTGGACAGGATTCAAAAAAGAGTCGCAAACCTGATAGGTCCTGAACTGTCATCTGGGCTTCAACCTCTGTCCCATCGACGAGATGTTGCATCCCTCTGCCTGTTCTACAAATACTTTAATGGTGAATGCTCTGACGAACTGCAAATACTTGTACCTCCCCGACGTAACTACCCCCGACAAACCCGACAAGCTACTAAGTCTCATCCCTTTACAGTGGAGATCCCTAGGTGCAAGAAAGCCTTTTACTCCAATAGTTTCTTCCCCAGAACTGCGGGTCTTTGGAACTCCCTTCCGGGATTCTGCTTTCCCAACTGCAATGATATGCAGAAGTTCAAGTGTAATGTTAACAAACATCTTTCTACTCTTCTCCCTTCATAATGACCCCGCTAATTAATTCCCTAATAGTAGCCCCCTGCTTCAAAGTGGCACTGTGCCTTGTTTGGGGTGAAAATTGAATAAAAAAAAAAAAAAAAAAAAAAGAAAACCGAAATAAAACTGACAGGGAATTAATTAAAATGAATGTTTAAAAGAATATGCAAATTAGCTATATTTTTTTGCCGATAAATGCAATCTATATATCTATAAAAGTGAACGTGTCTGTCTGTCTGTCTGTGTGTCTGTCTGTCTGTGTACATTTCCCTACGCAATAACTCTGTCAATTTTTAGTCTATAGACTCGAAATTTGAAATACCGGGTACTGAGATTTGGGAAAATCGACGTGACGGGTGTCAGCCAGAAATTTGGCTGTTAAGGGGTCAAATTTCAACGATTTGACCTTTAAGAACTCTACCAAACTCCTCCGACAATTTTGGGTCTAGACACTTGAAATTTTAGATTTAGGTTCCTTGAACATGGATCTAACTTAATAAAGTGATTTGAGCCGGAAACAATAAATTTTAAGGGGTCATAATAGGGGTCAAAGTTTTAAAAAATTAACCATTTTTTTTGTTTTTTTGCTTTTTTTGCACAGCATACACCTCCAAACACCCGAGCAACGCCGGGCACCCCTGCTAGTATATAATAATTTAGAAAAAAAGGGGTTGTAATATGAATATCAATACACAAAAAACACCCAAATTTATAGGAGTACAGACTGAACTATGTAGCACAATATTACTTCAAAATATTAATACTTATTAATTGATCTCATTTGAGGTAGTTCTTTATTGAAAATACAATGGATACTACTTTCATAGAAATGTTCATAGACTCACATTGATATATTAATTCATGTCTATTTACCGATACCAAAAAACAATTCATTTTATTATCTTTTTTTAATTGATTTTGTTTAAAACAAAATATTCTACTGCTGGTATTAATAATGGAAAAAGAAATATTTATTGATTTAGAATCTAAAATCTATAAATCCCCCTCCCCATAAGTTTGTTTTTACGTTTGAGAAAATATATGCACATTCAACGTGTGTTTTAAGGTAATCGGGAAAAATAACAACTTTATAGTTAAATGCTTAGAGATTTTAAAGAATCGGAATCGGTAATTATATCGGAATCAAGAATTTAGTACGGGATCGGGAAAAATACCGGAATCGTTTCATCACTAATATATATGTAAGATCTTTTGTTGACCTTTTCTTGTGATATCAACAACTTCAAAAGCTGTTATTTATTTTTCTTCCGCTACTTTAGCGGTTTTATAAAGAGCTATACGCCCTTTTTGTTATCCATAATATAAATCTAACCGGTCTGTTTAAATGTATGTATGTATGTATGTATGTATGTATGTTTGTTTGTTTGTATGTCTGCCTAAAACTTTCGACAGAGGCGACGGATTTTCACGAGTATCATTTTGAAGCTCGATCCTTCGGACGACAAATATCGAAAAATTGGCTAAAAACATTAATTCCTTCACCTTCAACTGGCCACCTTTCTAAAGGTAGGGGTCGCTTTTCTCGCCGATATTTTCGAAAGTCATCCCCTCTTTTCGATTGACTAGCGTTAATTCAAACCTTCGCCATTTCTGGTTTAGCGATGGGCGCAACAGCAAAGACGTCACGTTTTTTTTCCTCTTTCGCGATACGGGTTCGAGCCTGTCTGCCTACTACCACTTTCTTTTGCTCAACACACACCTTCAAACACCCAAACAAAGCATTACCATTTTTTGCTAAATAGGAGGGTGTGCAATAAGTAATGCCCCTGACCCACTTCCAGTTGTCTGATCTAGCTGAAATTTTTCATGTGCTATGATTTATATCTCTACGGGTTATGTGGCAAATTACAGCTCTAAACTAATTGTGCTTTCTATTTGCCAGATAGCCCAAGATGTCAACATTAGTACAGGGTCTGTGGAAATTATCATTCATGACCATTTGCATATGCATAAGGTGTCTACCAGATGGATTCCCAGGTTGCTCACACCATTTCAGAAGCGAGAACGAGTCGAGTGCTTGAGGATGAATTTTGAGATGTGCCAAGAAGATGAGTCAAAGTTTTTCAAAAGACTGATTACACAGGATGAAACCTGAGTCCATCACCATGATCCAGAGACCAAAGCCCAGTCAATGCAGTGGAAGCACTTGGACTCACCACCTCCAAAGAAGGCAAGGGTGCAGCCCTCCGCTGGCAAGGTCATGCTCACAGTCTTCTGGGACCAGGACGGAGTAGTGATGACAGATTTCCTGGCAAAGGGTACCACAATTACAGGAGCCTATTATGCTTCACTTTTGAGGAAATTAAGGGAAGCTATCAAAATCAAGAGGCGGGGCAAGATCAGCAAAGGTACCCTCCTCCTGCGGGAAACGCTCCGGTCCACAACTCGCATGTCGCCAGATCAGAAGCACGAGCGTGTGGTTATGGAATCCTCCTCCATCCTCCCTACTCTCCTGACCTTGCACCCTCTGACTTTCACCTCTACCCAGCCATTAAGTTGTGTTTGAAAGGAAAGCGTTTCCCAGATGACGCAGCCTTGATTTCTGAAATAACGTCGTGGCTGGAGGACCAACCTGGGCTGTTCTACAAAAACGGTCTCCAAAGCTGCATCAAACGATGGGAGAAATGCATAACTCTGGGTGGTTCTTATGTAGAGAAAAACTAATAACTGTGCCAAGTTTCGTTGCTCTACTGCTATGGGAAGTGAGCCAGGGGCATTACTTATTGCACGCCCCTCGTATACACACACACACACACACACACACACACACACACACACACACACACACACACACACACACATATATATATATATATATATATATATAATTAAAAACATAATTTTTATAACGCAATATGCCTGAGGATGAGGGAAGTACTTCTGTCGAAAGCGCTCGCCAAAGAAACATGGGTTCAGCCTAAAATATTTGAAGAAAAACGCAAAAAAAATTATTTGAAGATTGGAGAAAGTAAAAAGAAAGCAGTGAAACAACAATTCCCTGCTTTTTAATAACACTTGTCGCAATATATATATATATATATATATATATATATATATATATATATATATATATATATATAGTAATTTATAAAATATATATGGCGATTAAGCTACACTGAATATTCTGCGATCCATCCAACTATAGGATCCGTCAGGCTTATGCGCGAATTCTGTGGTTGCTTCTTGTTTTTATATATGTTGAGGATTTCTAGTTAGCCAATCAGCTTTCTAGTATCCACCGCGCCCCTTCCTATCAGCCAATGGGCATGCATTTTATCAAACAAAGGATCTGTTTTAGAACTAGGTTAGTGGTTTAAGGTAGACGTTCTCCTTTTTTTTATATATATATAAATATACCTGTGTGTACACACATACATGCACATATATATATACATACATATATATATATACATATACATATACATATATCTGTGATCTTTTATGCATATTCATGTTTATTTAATTTATTTATTTGTTTGTTTTCTATTGTTATTGTTAGTTTTAAATCTATTTTGTATCGCTATCCTAGAGTAAGTTTTATTTTGTGAACACAGTTGTTTGCTATTTCTCGCCTACAGTTTAATATATTTTGAGGTTCTTTAAAGTACAGGATAGAAAATTTTTCATGGAGGCATAATTCACTAATTCACATGGGTCGTCTAAATGTCTGCATGTGGTAGCTTGTCTCATTATTTTCCATTCGACTACCGGCGAATGTCCGCTTTCTTTCAGTTCCCAGTATTTATTCGCTAGTGTTGTTTATATATATATATATATATATATATATATAAAATAAAAAATAAAAATTACCATAAGTTTACCAAAGTAATCAAAATGGTAAACTTAAAATATATTATAAATATTAAAGAGTTAATATTTACAAGTAATCTCAACCAGATGTAAAAGCTCAATAAAACCGAAAAGGAAATAGAGCTTATAATATGAACAAATGATTAATAAAACATGTTAAAAGGCATCTTGAAAAAGAGTTAAAAACATATTTAATTTTAAAAAAGGAAGCACAAGTGGATAGTCCTTAATTCGCGGAGTTTCGAAGAAATACTCTCCTTATATATATATATATATATATATATATATATATATATATATATATAAACTAACGATCATGAGAAACCATGACAAGCTAAATGTTATTAATCAATCGGTAATGTTTCAATTAAGACTGCGATCATTATTCATTATCGATTGATTTTATTTGGCTTTGTTTTAAAATAAATTAAGTCAATATCCATTTGACGGGAAGAGTTTTCATTTTGAAATAACAATATTGACATTGAAACAGCGGTACATAATCATTACATGGATTCAGTGTAGCATTAGAATTACGTCTACTGCTTATTGATCTTGTACTTGATTGCTGGTTGCATTTTTATCCGACCGGCCGTCTTTTCATGAAGACTTATCGAGAAAATAAAAAACACAACATCTTAGGTAAAGCTTAGACACATGAGGAAAAACATCGACAATACAAAAGTATGTACTGGTGCATATAGACTTAATCATTAGTTCAGTAAGGCAGATACATTAAGAGGAATAGGTTTATAAAAGTTTTTTTTTATGTCTAGGCATTTCGTAGCCTAACGCTTCTCATCAGAAGGTGAGAGAGGGGGCCAGGGGTAACAAATAAGGAATATGACGTCGAGTGTAATGGATATATAAGTTGATATGATATATATGTATGTGTATATTAGTGTCTCTTTCATTACATATATGGAGAGTAAAATGCTATATATATATATATATATATATATATATATATATATATATATATATATATATATATTAAGTAATGTGATTTATAATTTAAAAATTTAAAAAATTTTTAAAATTTAAAAATCAAAATTTAATTAAATTAAAAATCAGTTTCATAAGAAGGAACAACAACAAAGTCAATTATCTGTACGATCGTTTCGGAAATCCGTGCTTTTTATTTGTGGTATACATGAAGTAACGTAGAACAATTATACATAGTTTTTTTGGTAAGCACGGTCTCCTCATCAGCAAATTTAGGAGGATTTCTATTGAATTGAAAAGACACCAAAAATAAACCTAGCATTAAAAGTAAGGCAGATGAATCTGAAAAATTGAAGTAAAAGGTATGGATTTAAAATTTATAAGAAAATTAATAAGAAAATTGGTATAGGTTAGAGATAGAAATGAGTAGAAAAAATATATATTTTTTTGAATTTACATAATAAATTTGATTTAAAAATATATAGATATATAATTACCTTTTGGTTTTTCTTTTTTTGAAATCAGGAACTGTATTTAAAGTAGTCATTTAGATGTTTGCTATAGCTTTTTATTTTATTGAATGATGAATTTTAAAAGGGCGACGCTCGTGCAGTAAATTGTTTCCGTTAGCGTATTTTGATTTAAAGACGCTACAGTTAATATCTATAGAGAGAGAGTATTTATTTTGCAAGTTTTTAAGGGGAGATAGTTGTCATGGCTTTATTTATTATTTGATTTACGAGTCTAAGGGCGGTAATTGGTTTAACTTAATTTATTAAAAAAAAAAAGTAATCTATTTTTACTAATGAGTAATTTTTAATGATTTAAGGTGGTTTATATTTATTAAATTTAAACCAACGTTTATGATTACATGATAGAAGCTCGTGTCTTGAATTTACTAGTTTGGTTGTGATTTTTATATCTTCATATTTTAAAATTTTTAGGGTTTCTTTTGTACATAATGTACAAAATTTATCTCCTGGTTTATATGATTTGCAAGTCTCAATTATTTGCCATTTTAAGTTGAAAGAAATATTGCTATTTTTTAGTTGCCAAATATAGTTGGATAGAGTAGTTTGGTTTGATAGAGAGTTATTTTTAAAAGAATGTTTGTGCGTTGAAATTCTGTTTTATTGGGCCAGATGTGGAACCAATATATATTACCTCTTGATTATTATGATTATTTTCCGTTAGGTCTATTGTTGGATTATAATGTGGTGGGTTGGTTAATAATTGATCGGTAGATTGATTTAAGTTGGTGTTATTATTTAATCTGGTAGTTGAGTTATGGCTGTTGATAGGTTCTTGTATATTTGGAGTTTTTGATACTGTGCAGCTATAGATAACATTTTTAATGCTAGGTTTATTTTTGGTGTCTTTTCAATTCAATAGAAATCCTCCTAAATTTGCTGATGAGGAGACCGTGCTTACCAAAAAAACTATGTATAATTGTTCTACATAACTTCATGTATACCACAAATAAAAAGCACGGATTTCCGAAACGATCGTACAGATAATTGACTTTGTTGTTGTTCCTACTTATGAAACTGATTTTTAATTTAATTAAATTTTGATTTTTAAATTTTAAAATTTTTTTAAATTTTTAAATTATAAATCACATTACTTAATATTGAATTAGCTCTAGGACATTTAACTATCGAGCTTATTATATATCTAAATTACAACGAGCATTTCCTGTATTTTAATTAAACTAGTAATTTCACTATTACATTAAAATACACTTAGCTCTTTAGACTATTATTCTAATCTCCTTTAAATTATTAGCTCCCTATAACAGGTTGAGTTTATATACGTAATTGTAGATATGTTTCATAAGAAGGACATACAATTATCAACTAAATGCATCCCCATACCCCCTAAAGACACCTTTATAACCAGCTTAATTACAAGTATAAATACATTTATAAGGAAATTGAGATGGAAAGCCTACCATTTTGATAATTACCAAAGTGAAACCACAGAACCAATACACCACCAACCTGGAGAAATAAAAGAAACCATCCTCAGACAAGACAATGAAGAAAGAAAAGCAGCGAAATACTACAGACTAAAAACATACAAAAACCCTAAGAGAAACATAGACACTGAAAATTTTGAAAATGACTTAATCAACCTGATTAAAAATATTAAATTTAAGAAAAATCAAAAATATATCACTCCAACACTTAAAAAAATAAATAAACTTTCAAAATCTATTTCTACAAGCCACCAAAATAAACTCATAGTACCGGCAGATAAAACTGGAAATTTCTACACAATGGACTATATACAATATAAAAATCTAATATATAAAGAACTTAATAAAAATTATAAAACTACTAATAAATTAGCACTAAATAAAATAAATAATGATGCAAAAAACATTTTAACTAAACTTAAAATAGATAAATACACAGAAATAACGGTACCAGGTACCCCGAGATTTACTTTAAAAGACCACAAACACAGCTTCAATATCAACCCTACTATTAGACTCATTTGCCCCTCGAAATCAGATATAGGACTGGTTAGTAAAAACATATTAGATAGAATTATCCCCAAAATTAAATCCATAATAAAATACCCACTATGGCAATCTTCAAACCAAGTAATCGACTGGTTTTCTAATATTCAAAATAAAAATAATATTAAATTTCTTTCTTTTGACATTGAATCATATTACCAATCTATATCACCTATCTTACTTAATAAATCTCTATTAATGGCACGAAAATTAACTAATATAACTCAAGACGAAACTAAACTAATACTTATAGCTAGACAGTCTTTAATAACATTTGATAATAAATATTGGACCAGGAAAAATACCCCTAACCACTTCAACATTTTAATGGGATCGACGGACTCGACTCAGGTCACTGATCTAGTTGGCCTTTTCCTTTTAAATGAAATACATTGTATACTCCATAAACAATTCAAACTTGAAGGAGGGCTATATAGAGATGATGCACTTTTCATAACGAATTCTACTAATAAAAATTATGAAAATGCAATTAAAGCTCTACATAAATTATTTAAAAATTATGGACTTAGTATAAAAATCGACCCTAATAAAAAAATTGTTAATTTCTTAGACATAACCTTAAATCTTGAAAATTCTACCTTTGAACCATACCATAAACCTAACCAATCACTTCTATATGTCCACAATCAATCAAACCACCCTAAATCAATATTAAAATCAATAGTTCCCAATATCGCTCTAAGAATTTCTAGACTGTCTTCTACTAAATCAATATTTACCAAAAATGAAAAATACTATAATGAAGCCCTTAAAAACTCTGGATATAATTCACAAATTAAATTCATAAATGAAAATGATAGAAACATAAACTGCATTAAAAATAAACCTATTAAGAGCGTAATAACATATAATATGGCAATGTCTTCCCGTATACGAGTTAAGAAAAATAACCAGGAGACAAAAAAAGATAAAACCAAACTACAAATATTAGATAATAATATAAATAAACAACAAACTAAAACCCGCAAACGTAAGAATAGACACAAGGAGATCCTATGGTTCAACCCCCCGTATTCCAAAAACCTAGAAACAAACATAGCTAGAGAATTTTTTAAAATATTAGATAAGAACTTTAAAGCCCCCCATAGATATAATAAGATTTTCAATAAGAACACAATTAAAGTCTCTTACTCTACTATGCCTAACCTTCATCAGAAAATAATTAGCTCTAATAATAATAAAATTAATAAACTACAAAATGCAACTATACAAAATACATCGGACTGTAACTGTAGAAGAAAAAATAAATGTCCCCTACAAGGCTCATGTAAAATTAAAAATGTTATCTATAGCTGCACAGTATCAAAAACTCCAAATATACAAGAACCTATCAACAGCCATAACTCAACTACCAGATTAAATAATAACACCAACTTAAATCAATCTACCGATCAATTATTAACCAACCCACCACATTATAATCCAACAATAGACCTAACGGAAAATAATCATAATAATCAAGAGGTAATATATATTGGTTCCACATCTGGCCCAATAAAACAGAATTTCAACGCACAAACATTCTTTTAAAAATAACTCTCTATCAAACCAAACTACTCTATCCAACTATATTTGGCAACTAAAAAATAGCAATATTTCTTTCAACTTAAAATGGCAAATAATTGAGACTTGCAAATCATATAAACCAGGAGATAAATTTTGTACATTATGTACAAAAGAAACCCTAAAAATTTTAAAATATGAAGATATAAAAATCACAACCAAACTAGTAAATTCAAGACACGAGCTTCTATCATGTAATCATAAACGTTGGTTTAAATTTAATAAATATAAACCACCTTAAATCATTAAAAATTACTCATTAGTAAAAATAGATTACCTTTTTTTTTAAAATAAATTAAGTTAAACCAATTTCCGCCCTTAGACTCGTAAATCAAATAATAAATAAAGCCATGACAATTATCTCCCCTTAAAAACTTGCAAAATAAATACTCTCTCTCTATAGATATTAACTGTAGCGTCTTTAAATCAAAATACGCTAACGGAAACAATTTACTGCACGAGCGTCGCCCTTTTAAAATTCATCATTCAATAAAATAAAAAGCTATAGCAAACATCTAAATGACTACTTTAAATACAGTTCCTGATTTCAAAAAAAGAAAAACCAAAAGGTAATTATATATCTATATATTTTTAAATCAAATTTATTATGTAAATTCAAAAAAATATATATTTTTTCTACTCATTTCTATCTCTAACCTATACCAATTTTCTTATTAATTTTCTTATAAATTTTAAATCCATACCTTTTACTTCAATTTTTCAGATTCATCTGCCTTACTTTTAATGCTAGGTTTATTTTTGGTGTCTTTTCAATTCAATAGAAATCCTCCTAAATTTGCTGATGAGGAGACCGTGCTTACCAAAAAAACTATGTATAATTGTTCTACGTTACTTCATGTATACCACAAATAAAAAGCACGGATTTCCGAAACGATCGTACAGATAATTGACTTTGTTGTTGTTCCTTCTTATGAAACTGATTTTTAATTTAATTAAATTTTGATTTTTAAATTTTAAATTTTTTTAAAATTTTTAAATTATAAATCACATTACTTAATATTGAATTAGCTCTAGGACATTTAACTATCGAGCTTATTATATATCTAAATTACAACGAGCATTTCCTGTATTTTAATTAAACTAGTAATTTCACTATTACATTAAAATACACTTAGCTCTTTAGACTATTATTCTACTCTCCTTTAAATTTTATATATATATATA
Source organism: Euprymna scolopes (assembly GCF_053919585.1). NCBI lineage: Eukaryota > Metazoa > Mollusca > Cephalopoda > Sepiida > Sepiolidae > Euprymna > Euprymna scolopes. Next base: position 142,675,363 of record NC_136497.1, on the reverse strand, counting down.
TATATATATACACACACACACACACACACACACACACACACACACATATATATATATATATATATATATATATGCTAAATATTATTATAAATATTACTGTGATCATTATTGGTGTCATAAATAGAGTTGCATAAAATTATATAACAGGTTCTGTTTCATGAACTGAATGTATATATTCTTTTTATATAATACTAATAATTGATGTTTTTTCAATCAGTTTGTTCAAGTTGAGGATAAGGAATCCTTACATATTCCAAACGAGAGATCTTTTTTTAGATTCTGACCATCCCTGTAAGTGCGATTATTTGACTCTCTCTCTTGCACTTGGTTCACCGGGTATATTTGCCAGGTAGTGTTTGAAATTCTTTTTTTTATGCGTCCAGTTGGTCCTATAATTACTGGAATGATAGAGATCTTCTTAAGATTCCAATTTCTTTTCCTGTTGTACAGATTACCTTGAAATTTCGTTATCTTTTCTCTTTCAGCTCCGTTTAACCCAGTATCATTGTGAATACTAACTTCTTCTAAGGTTGCTTCTTTCTTTTTGTCTCTTATTACCATGTTAGGTTTAATAGCCCCGTTTTCGTTACAGTGAATGGTGTATGACTTATTTCCAACTGTTTTTTACTGGTATATGTTCGCGTGACTTGCTGCTGGATTCGATATACAACTTTTAATAGTGGTGCATTTTAAATAAATTCGCATTTTAAATATAATTCGAGAGATGACGTTATGTGGGGCGGGACGATGACACCCCTTGGAACCATATAAAATATAATACAAAATAAAATATTCCAAATCGTTCTAGAAATAATAATTAGCCAAATATTGATTTGGTTGAATATTATATATTTCAACTCCGAAACGAATTGCAGACAATTGAAAAAGCATGGTTCCCTCCTTCTCCACCTTTCATATTCAACATAAGTAGGCGTTCTGACATAATTTGAGTAATGAAAGTCATTTTCATTAAAAACGAATTTAACTAGCGGTCCTTTCTTATATGTTCTTTTTCTCTTCTTTCTATTTTCATACTCGGTTTTTATATGAACAGAGATATATTGTCGCTTGACAATGTCTTTTCAGACTGAAACAATAAATTTATTATAGCGACTTATAGTAACATTGTTTACCTAAATTGAATAAAATAACACACACACATACTCTCACACACACACATGGTCCTGGATATGACCTTAATTATATCCGATGGTGAGGCCCCAGCTTGCGGGCTTTGGGGAATGTGGAGCCACCCTTTAATTGCCATTGCTCCCAGGTTCACTCTGAACCGGAGTGGTAGTACCTGTTAGGGTCCCAACTATGGGTTAAATAGAAACCGACTTAAAAAAAACAAATACACTCTATTAAAAATTGTTCTTCAAAATCACTGGATGCAGTATTAAATAAGCTGAAAAGTGTTGGTATGCTGTAAAACAAAAACAAACAAACAAATCACCCTCGTATATATATATATATATATATATATATATATATATATATATATATATATATATATATATATATAGGGTGTTCCAAGTTCCAATAAAATATATGCACTCTTTAAATTATCTACACTTGCTGTATGAATACGCGATACCACGTTCCCAAGAGATGTTTAGAAATAAAAAATGGCACTTCAAGCAGGATGGAGCACTTCCCCACTATCATCATGACGTAAGAGCATATCTTGATAGTCACCTGCGAAACAGTTAGGACGGAGAGGAAGTATCGAGTATTGTCCACGCTACAGAATTTGACCCCTCCCCAATAGATTTTATTGGGGGCAGGGGTGGTGGAATGTTAAACACAGGGTTCACACAACAAAACGAGCTACCATGAATGAGTTGAAAGCAACCATTGAAAGAAGATGTGTCAACATACGAATTGAACTGATTAGGTTGGTTGGTTGTTTTTGTTTTACGGCATACCAACCCTTTTCAGATTATTTAATGCCGAATCTAGCTATTTTGAGGAACGATTATAATGGAGTATATATATTTTTTTTAAGTCAGATTCTATTTAACCCAGAGTGGACCTGGGAGCAATGGCAATTAAAGGGTGGCTCCACACTCCCCAAGGCCCGCAAGGATATATTTAAGGTCATATCCAGGACCATTTGAACTGATTAGGAACGTTTTCCATTCAATTAGTGAGCGTTATCAGCTATTCATGGACCACAATGGCCAATAAGTTGAATACTTTCGATAATTAGTTTTTTTTTTAACATTTGTTCACAGTATTTGATGTATGAATTTCTCTTTCTTATCATAAATTTTGGTTTTATGGTCAATATATATATATATATATATATATATATATATATATATATATATATATATATTGTGTATTTAGGCAGCATGTTTTCATTTAAACAGACATTGTTGAAAAGCACGGAGTGTTTTTGCTTAATCGTCTTTTTTTTGTAATTTTTCGTAGTTCGTTCTAATATCTCAGTTGTGTAAAAAAGTTCCCTAGTCGTTTTCGTCCACCTGTTTTTTATTGCAAGTACTTTCAACTGATTTTCTTCAGTCATATTCAGACAGTTTTTGATTACTGTTTCCTTTAAAATCTGGATGCTTTTATATGTTTCAATTCAAATTTTCATATAAATTACGTAAAATAGTGAAGCGTCTCGTGTGTAAAAAATATGTTTTTTAACATGTTAAGAACTAAAATGAATGTACAATGGTTTAAAAGTGTAATTTACAATCTGGTATGTGATTTATATGTTACAGTTACTTCGGTTGTAATTGTTATATATATATATATATATATATATATATATGTATATATATGTATATATATACACACACGCATATATATATATGTGTGTGTGTGTGTGTGTGTAAATAATATGTATGTATGTGGGTGTAAATAATTTAAGTCAAGAGAGAATAATATAGATAGTTAGATATATAGATTGAGTGAGAAGAGATAGAGAGGAGAAGATTTAGGTTAACGTGGAGGTGAATATATATATATATATATATGTATATATATGTATATATATATATATATATATATATATATATATATATATATATATATATATATATATATATGACGAGTATAATGGAAATTAGGTCCAATATAATATAATAATAAATATGAAATATGCATTAATCAAAATATCACATTTAAGTCTTTTTTACGGCCGAGAAATGCTGGGCGGCATGCTAGTATATATATATATACAAGTATTTAGTAAGAGAAATAGAAAGAGTAAAAGATAAAGAAAAAGAGAGATTGGAAGAGATTAAGATTCACAGGGAGCTACTATTGACATGAAATATTTTTGTTTTGTATATATATAGATATAAATATTTAGATAGATAGATAGATAGATAGATAGATAGAGAGAGAGAGAGAGAGAGAGAGAGAGAGAGAGAGAGAGAGAGAGAGAGAGAGATTAAAGAACTTGGAGAGATACAGAGAATGCCTATCGATTTAATATCAAAGTCCGATGGCGCGACCTCAAATTCCCGCCCTTCATCTAACACGTCTGGAATTGCACAACACTGCTCAAGTTAAAATCAAGACAACCGTGCAGGTCGTCTGCAGATGACGTATCGATATCCGGTAAAGCATGCCTAGTTCTTCTTTTTTTTTTGATGCTTCGTGACGAAAAAACAATGTGATGTGATCGATTCTAAAAGAATTTGTAAAGACAAAGAATTTATAAAAGAAAAAGCGAAATCTTGAAATAAACTAAACTAAACGATAACATTACAACGTAAAAAAGAAGTGATCGATGCCGTGACAATTTCCAAATACATTGCTGATGGCCTGATCAGACTTGGCAACATTTAGAGTTGAATCTGGAGCTAAGTGGAAGGTGGGGATCGAGAATGAGGAGAAAGACATACAAAGAAAATGGTGTAGGGTCAAGAAGGACTTCAGAGTTTCAGGTGTTTTGTTTCTTGAAACCCTAACGCACTATGACGCTATGACACACACACACACACACACACACACACACACACACACACACACACACACACACACACACACACACACACACACATATATGTGTGTGCGTGTGTGTGCGTGCGTGTGTGTGTGTGATAAATACTAATATATATATGTGTGATAACTACTAATATATATATATGTGATAACTACTAATATATATATATATATATATATACATATATATATACATATATATATACATATATATATACATATATATATACGTTTTATTTTTTATTACCGTATCTTTATATATATATATATATATATATATATATATATATATATATATATATATATATATTACCGTTTTATCTGCTTAGTTTCACAAGTTTCGATTACCGAATCGTATTAACGATTCGACAATTTGGCCAGACTTTACAGAAAAAGGTACAGTTTGTAAAGTCTGACGAAATTGTCAGATCGTTAATGCGAATCGGTAATCGAAACTTGTGAAACTAAGCAGATATAACGGTAATAAAAAATATATATTTTTGCTCTACAATAGTATTCAGCACTCTCTTCAGGCTCTTACTAATTACCATTTATATATATATATATATATATATATATATATATATATGTATATATATATGTTGTTTGTTTTTGTTTTTACGGTACGTTTTGAATGAATTCAATTATTTACGAAAGCGCATTTTTACCTAAATGTGAGTAAATAATTTTCCCTTTAACCAATTTGGTAACCCCACATGTGAAGCGGCATATATATTATTTTTAAATATAATTATCCACGGACACGTGTTTCGTCGTCTACGAATCATCGCTAAATTTAGCAACTGTGATGAGTCTTAGACGACGAAACACGTGTCACCGGATAATTATATATATATATATATATATATATATATATATATATATATATATATATATATATATATATATATATATATATAAGAACAAGTAGTTAATAAAACATAAGTCCTTAATCCGAGGAGGTTCGAAGAAATACTTTCCTTCTTATCTGAAGGTAGGATTCAGCAAAATGCTGGATAGGATTTTGTTTGCAAAAGTATTAAATGCCACTACAAATAAGTAATAGATCTTACTTGATACCAAAAAGTGAAGCAGAGGGAATAGGGTGAATAAAAAAGTGATTTCACGTGAATGGATAGTTTGGTGAAAGGTAAATTATCCAATGATGGTAAAATCCAAAGATGCAGAATCCAAGAAAGTTAGTTAAAATTCCATTCGCACAAGTAAAATCGAAGGGAACCGCGTAATTGGAAGATGATCCAAAGTAATCCAAAAGGCAGAAATCCGTTGAATAATTCACAAATATGTACAAGGAAAAGGGAAAGAATTCCAATATATTATTAAAAGAAAGATAATATATATATATATATATATATATATATATATATATATATATATATAGTAGCTAGTAGCCCGACTTTCCCGCTTAAACGTGATATTTTAATGTTCTACCAATAAGCTATATCTCTAGATGTCAATAATTCTGTTTTTTTTTAGAAAAAATAATTTACTCAGATTTTATTATGTTCCTTAAAATGCTGCTGATCTTCACGTTCGTTGGTCGATGGTTTATTACAATAAGAGCGCACCGCTGCGTTACATGATGACTAGGTGGCTAACAACAACAACAACAACAACAACAATATATATAAAAGCCACTTTTGAACATTGGATATTTTCGATTTTTTATATTTATCGGATGAATTTCTGGACAAACATATCTAAGAACACTGCCAGACATATAAATTAGCTTTGTGTGAAATTTGCAAAAGATAGGCTCAGCCATTTCGGAACCTATCAGAAAGGAACTCACACGCACACAAAGTAACTTTTATTCATTGCTGATCAAAAATTTAAGTCCACTTAAAAATCTTTAAAAAGAAACCTTTTTTTTTTATAGATTTTAAACTCTTCCGACTTAAGGTTACTAATACTACAATCTAAAAGGTTATGGAAACAAAAAGGTACATTCCAAAACCTTATTTAAAAATTTGCATTTTTATTAAATTAGGCCTTTTTACACATGATCAAAATTATAAGACCAAGGGTATAAATTGTTAGATTTATGGTAATTCTAATGTTTTTAGTTCAGTTAGAGATTAGCAATCACTGTCTAAAGCAAGAAAACTAACCAAACTAAAGTTTAGCGCTCTCGAATTCTAGGATTCCATAAGCAAGTTTTGTCACAGCGAGCGATAGCAGCTCAGGTAAATCGCAGTAAAACTGTTATTTGCAACTTTCTAAAGAACACCGAGAATTATGGAAAAGCAAAATCCTTTGGTAGGCAGCCCCAAAATTTCTGCATTGAATGAATGACTGGAGACTTTCTTCTAGTCAAATTAAGGCAATTACAGATGCTGATTGCAGACCAATAACCATCAGACGACACTTATAACAAAAAGACATGGTAAATAAAAAGCGTAAACAAATTCCTCGATTGCTTCCACGTGACAAAGTAGACCACTTAAGATTTGGTCGTGAATACCAAACCTGGGACGTTAAGAAGTGGAAGAAAGTCCTGTTTTCTGATGAGAAAAAATTCAATTTAGTTGGTCTTGATGGCTTCCAGCGATATTGGCATGACAAAAGAAGGCCTGTAAGGTATGGGGTGCCTTTTGTTACAGAGGGACGACAGAGCTCCAGGTGGTACAGGGTCGTCAGCTGGTTATGTTAGCATGCTACAAAAAGCATCTTTGATGATGGAGGGTCATCATTTGTGTGGGGATGGATGGTTATTCCAACAGGATAATGCTGCAATACACACTGCATGACGAACCTCGAGCTTTCTACAAGAAAATGGAGTCCATCTCTTGGGACATCCTGCATGCTCACCGGACTTGAACCCAATTGAAAATGTTTGGGGATCGATGACAACAGAGGTTTATCGAAGTGGTAAACAATATTTAACAAAAAAAAATGAACTTCGTGAAGCCATCTTCTTAAACTGGAGCAGGACTTCCCGCACCTTAATGGAAACCCTTATTTCAGCATGCCCCAAAGAATTTTTGAAGTTATCAAAAGCAATGGAGGTAGAACTCATTATTAAGTTTGATTGTTGAATGTTTTCATAGGCATGTTCAATTTAATAGAAATTTTTCTCTTGTCTTATGATTTGGATCATGTGTAAAAAGCCTAATTAAATAAAAATGTAAATTTTAAAAATAAGTCTTTCTTTAAAAGATTTTAAAGTTTAGTTTTAGATTTTTGATCAGCAGTGTGCAATAGTATATATTTATATCTCTCTATATATATATATATACGCACACACATTCATATATATATATATATGTATACGCACACACATTCATATATATATACGCACACACATTCATATATATATATATATATATATTTTTCTTTTTTTACACAGTGGTCACCACTTATCAAGGCCCGGAAGCCACTCAGGGATAAGGGTTATTGCAAGTACATTACGTTAGTGTGGAGATTTGATGAAGTGTTTACTTAAAGGGGCGGTTCATTAGGAATTTGTTAACGTTGGACTTGAAGACATCCTAGTTGTAGTCAGGTGGGAAGCAGGCAGACGGAACAGAGTTCCACGGGCGTGCAGTTCTAAGAAAGAAGCTTTGTTCATGGAATCCACGTTTTGATTTAAGCACAGATAAAAAGTGGGGGAAATTTTTCACAGTGGATTCGGCTAGACGGGTGTTTTTCGTGAAAGATTGGCGAGGTGGGACCAGAGATTGGAGTTCAGACGAGCACCTGCCATGGAAATAACGATAAAACAAGGATAGGCTCGCAACGTCTCTTCTGTGGGAGAGAGTTTGCAGGGTAGAGAAAAGGGCATCCCCCACTAAGCCACGAAATCTATTTTTACTCTGTCAAGGCAGGATAGGCTGTTTTTAGCAGCTCCTGCCCAGATATGACAACAGTATTCCATCCTTGGACGTACTTGGCTTTTATACAGATAGAGAATTGCATCAGTATTGAGATATCTTCTGGAGCGGTAGAAGGATCCCAACATCTTTCCAGCGACCTTGGCAACAGACTTGATGTGCGTGTTCCATTTCAGATCAGGATTAAAGGTCAAACCCAGAAGCTTGTCAAAACACGGGGCCTCTCTCAGACGAGAGCCATCCATCCCAATTGATGCCAGATGGGGATCAGAGCGTTGATGATGTAAGGATAGAAGTTTGGTTTTAGATGCATTAAAGGTAACCAGCCACATCTTCCCCCACTGAACCACGCGCTCGAGATCAGAGGAGAGAGAGAATCAGAGAGAACTTTGTCATTTACAGCCTTTGATGTGTTGCCGTAGATGGTCGTGTCATCAGCATAGATGTCAACGAATGATTTAAGTATGTGTTTAGGGAGGTCATTGATGTAGATCAGGAAGAGAGTTGGGCCCAGGATTGACCCCTGAGGGACTCCAGCATGAATACTGCAGGCCTCTGATTTTGTCCATCGACCACTACTCTTATGAGCCTATCGGAGAGAAATGATTTAATGATTGAGAAAACATTTCCAGTTATACCGTAGCTGGAAATCTTGTGAAGTAGACCCTTATGCCATACCTTGTCAAAGGCCTTTGATATGTCAAGAGGAATTGCCCTGGAAAGGAAGCCTTTGTCAAGAGATTAACTAATCCTGTGGGATATAACCGTCAGCACATCTGCGGTAGATCTTGCAGAGCGGAAACCATATTGTGTGTCACTAAGAAGGTTGTTTCTGCTGAGGTGGTTGACTATTTCTCTATTTAATATGGATTCCAGCAACTTACTCATAACACACAGGAGACTTATTGGTATGTACTGAGAGGGAGATGACTTATCACCTGAATTCTTAAATACAGGGCAAACTGATGAGGTCTTCCAGGGAGTCGGAAAGCACTTCTCCTTAAGGCAGCGCTTAAACAGTTTCGTAAGTATGGGAGCAAGTTCTGGTTGAAGCTTTTTTAACACTATAATTAGGATGCCGTCAGGGCCAGTTGCTTTACTGGAATCAAGGTTCTTGATTAGCTTGGCGACCTCATGCACGGATATTTGTATGTTACCTAGCGTGTTCTGTGTTATAGGAGGAAATATGGGGAGTTGATGGCCTTCGTCGCATAGGGTAGAATTAGCTGCAAAGTTCTTTGCAAATAGTTTGGCCTTGTCTGACGCTGACGAGATGACATCTGGTCCATTGATAATGGTTGGGATAGAACGCACACTTCTGTTCAGTATCCTATTTGTTATTTGCCAAAACTGGTGGGAACCAAGCTGCTGATCAGCTACCTTGGATTTACCAGACTTGGCATATAGCTCTCTTGCATTTTTTATTACTCTTTTACAGTGGTTGCTGGCAGTCCTGAAAGCAGCTTTAGTCTCAGTGCATCTATTACGTTGGTAGCTATGGAAAAAGTGATTTCTGTGCGCGATAGCAGCAGCATATTCTGGGGAGAACCATGGCTGCCTGTTAGGTTTTTGTTGGAATTTTTTTAGATGGTACGAATTGGTCTATGCCTACAATTAACCATTCGGTCAGATCTAGTATTATAGAGGACACTTCCTTTTTAAACATGGAGTGCAGAGGTAAATCAGATATGAATGTACGGAAGCTATCCCAGTCAGCCATAGAGTATCGGTATACAGTACGGTGGAGGGGTACATCTGGGGACTTATTACATTTCGTTTTTATCTTAACTGATATAACGGAGTGGTCGGAGGATCCTAGAGGAGAATGAACAGAACATGAACATAGCTCAGGGGAAGTTGAGAGAAAAAGGTCTAGGAGGCTTGCATATTGACCGGGTGTATCAGGTACACGGGTAGGTTCGCGAACAATCTGAGTGAAGTCATAAGCAATGGCAAAATCATGACAAAACCTCCCCTCATCGTCTGTCTTATTTGAATGAGTCAGCCATTCCACGTTATGGACGTTGAAGTCACCACAGATGTGGATGTTAGCAGAGGGATGTGCAGACAGGATGTGGTCTATTTTCTCAGATATGCTCTTAAAGATAGTAACTCCGCTGTTGTGGGGCCGATAGAGGACAAATATAAATGCAGTGGTGTTAGTAAGTGCAACCCGGAAGCACATATAGGGTAAGTTAGGATCTTCCACACGGGAAGCCATCTTTAATGTAGGCACAGATTCCATGCCCATGGCGATCTTGGGGGTCAGATTTAGCTGTTAAGTTAGAGTATCCGTTAATTATGAACTCATCTAGGGAAGTGGTCGGCCCTATCCCAGTTTCGCTTAGAAATAATATGTTCGGTTTCGTCTCCTGTAATTGGGTTTCAACCTCTGGAAGGTTGGAACGTAGACCCCTGATGTTGGAGAAGGAAACCTGGTAGTAGGGGTCTACGTTGGAAGATGGGGTTCTAGGTTTATTCGAGTTTTTTTTCTGGAGATATTTCATGTTGAGGTTTTGGGATTTGCGGAACAGGTCGGTATATTTGGTTAGAGCAGTACAGAGAGGGAAAGGAAGAGAGAAAAAGAAAGGATTTTTTTTTGTAACAAACGAAAAGTTAAAGCCGTAACAATTACCCACTAGTATGGCATCGAGAGGCCCCACCAGAGACTACTGCATGGTCCAGATCCACTCACCAAATGGCAATACAGAAGTCCTAGTACTTTGCGCCTGCTGATAGGACAGCCTCCTTAGTGGTTAATCCAAGGTTCGGGTCCCTGACTATCAGGCGGATAACGTCAGCCCAGACAAAACGTTTACCTCCAGCACCGTTACTAGTGACATGGCCACAAGGACAGACATAGAGACAGAAAAATTTCCATCTCAGACTACTGTTCACCAAGTACTACCGACCTTTAAGCAGCTTTTTCTTCACCCTTTGTCAAAAAATCACTCATTGAATGAGGACTGAGGGACCAAAAAGGAGAAGCGAGAGTTACTGGAGCTGCCGATAACACATCCCCTGTATTATCTACTCTCCATTTAAAAAAAGGGGGGGGGGTGGAGAGGAATGGGTACAAGTGACTTATTTATATCTAAGTAGTAAGTCCGGTGCAAAGTTATCAATTCAGGACACTTTTGATGATAATCTCCCCTCCCATATTAATGGGTGGAAGTTTGCCGTTATCTATCTCGAGTTTGCTAATGTCACTGTATTATATTTCGAATATAATAGAAAATAAGACTAACTATATCAGATGGTTTGATTGGCTAGCCAGGAAGCACGCATTTTCAATATAGGCAAGCTTGCAGTAATAGTATATATTAAGTATATTACTTAAATAAAGTCCTAACTTTATCTACTCTAACAGAGAAAAATAATTCCCGTCATTTTGTTTTGTTTTTTATCGCTAGTTTACTTTGTAGCATGAGGAGGGTGCCGAATAAGACAGGAAAGTAAATACAAATGAATACATAAATAAAACAAGAAAAACAAGTTTGAACAAGGTAACATGAAAAACATTTAGGATGAATTTAAAAAATACTTAACGTCCGTTTGCCAGAATGGTCCAGCGTCTTTTTGCCAACTGGCATGTTGTGTCTTTCTACAGCGTAAGAAGATTTCTATTTCCGGATAAATTGTGCACGTGTTCCTATCTATTTATAGAATAAAAGTCGTTACGTTCAGATGTGTAAATATTAAAATTACATTTTTCTTTAAAAAAAAAAAGTCCTAACTTATATATATATATATATATATATATATATATATATATATATATATATATATATATATATATGAAATAAAATGGAGGTGGAAGGACCTGGATACTCAACGTTTCGCCCGATTTATGCAGGCTTCTTCAAGAGGAATGGTCATTGACGAGAGAGTCGGAGGATTGGGGCTATATATAATGATGGGGGAGAGCAACGTGTTTTCCTTATGTAAATTAGATATCATATATACATATATATACATTTTATGAGAGAAAAAAATAAAAAATAAATTAGAGTAAATTAGTGTAGTGGATTACGTCTAAAAGTTAAAATATCGTACAGATTAAAAAAAAAATTGTGTTTGGAAATATAGCGGTGATAGATTAAATAAATAAAATGACACGAGATTACGAAAGAATTTTTTTTTTTAATTAGAAATAATTGAATTGGGATAAAATAGCGTAGTAACTTAAAAGATGGTGTCTAAAAATAAGAATAGGAGGTGATAAAATGGAGTCTAAAAATAGATAATGATAAAATAAAATACAGTAAATAAGTAAAATAAAAATAATAAAATTAAGTGAAATTACGATTTAAAAAAAATTTTTTTATCGCGTTTATCCGGTGTCTAAGTTATTCTCTTTAATAATTATTTCCGACAGAAAGGGAGCAACGTGGAAAAAACCTTTTCTTTGCTTAATTATATTGCTGGAATGAGAGATTATAGCTGACTCAATTAAACGTCGTGTGGATCTGTTATGTATATGTTTAAGGAAAGTTGCTTTGTTAAAATCAAAATGGTAGTCGTTTTCCATGATGTGGCAAAATATGGCGTTGAGTGTATTGTTGTTTTTTTACATCTCTTTTGTGTTCATATATTCTTTTATTTAAATTACGCTGAGTTTCTCCTACCTATATTCTTCCACAATCAAGGCAGGGTATGGAATATATTCCGGCTTTGGTGTTAATGTTGGTATTAGTTATAATTTTACGTGTTAGATCCCTAATTGTTAAAGAGTTTAGTTTTGTTATTTGAATGCCTGTCTTATTTAGGTTCTCATAGATTGTGTCGTTGTTTTTATTAGTTGGTAATGTTAATTGTCTGTTATGTGTCTGGCTATGTGTTATAACTTCGCATTTGTATACTGCGTTTGAAGTTAAACAGTCCCCTCCCATTGGACATTCATTAGGGTCCCGGCAGTTACATTCTTTTACGTTGTTAGATTCATTTTCTGTCCTATTTCTGTTTTTCAAAATTTGTTAATTTTGTGTTATTTGAGCCAATTATGGTATTTGTTAAGTTAGCAGACGTTGAGAAGGATAGCTTAACAGTGTTTTTATTAATTATCTTACTTAGTTTACTATCTTGCGGGAAATTATTTTCTATAATTTGATAAAATTCTCTTGGGATGTTATTTTTATATGGTGGCTGAACGGTGGATTGAACCACGTCTGGCTCTTCCTTCTATTTTTCTTTTTAACTTTTCTTTCAGTTTTATTTTGGTCTATATTTTCATTTTTCGTTTTCGTGTTTATTGTATGTTTTATTTTTTCATTTGTCTTTTCTTTTTTTTTTCCTTTTTTATATTTCCTCATCGACATGTTGTAAGATATTACATTTGCATTGTTTATTGTTCTTTCTCTACCTATGTTATTGTTTTGAGTTTCCTTAAGAAATTTAATTTGTTCTTTATATCCTGATCTAGCTAAGGTTTGGTTATAATATTCCTTGTTTAATAATTCTTAATTTTGTGATATTTTGTATATTCTTTTTGAGATGCTAGGTATAAGTGCTTTTTGCATACTATTCGGATGGTTGGAATTGTGCTCTATGTAGAATAGCGTTCGATTGGGTTTATGGTAGGATTCATAGGAGTTGTTGTCTTCATTCTAAGAAGTTTACACATTTATGGTTTGGGTCTATTGTTATATCTAGGTTCAGTTTACTGAAGAATTGTTTAATTTTTTTTTCAAATAACCTATTTGTTGAGTTCATGTAGAATAATGCATCATCCCGGTATAGTCCTCCTCTTATTCATTTATAAAGGCCTACAAGGTCGGTTATTAGTCTTTGAATGTTCAACAAAATTTTACACTATATATGCTCTACACCTATTAAATAGATACATTGAGCTTAACTCAAAATTAACGGTGATTGTTTTTTAAAATAACAATTTAGACCCGTTAAACAAAAAACGGTATACATTGAAAGTAACGATATTTGAAAAACAAACTTTAATATATATATATATATATATATATATATATATATATATATATATATATATATATATATATAGTCATTAACATACAGCACTGTTTCGCTGTATCACAGCTCATCAATGCGGCTAGACAGGCAACTATCTCAAGTCAGGGTTGAAAAATAAAAATGTTTTATTAACTATTTGCTCTTATATATATATATATACTAGCTGTACCCTGTTACGCGTTGCTGTGGCTCAAATTGGCGCAAGCTGTACCCTGCCACGCGTTGCTGTGGCTAAAATTGGCGCAATGGAAAAAGTTCCAAAATGAGAAAAGCATGTTTCTTATAGGTGTAATTTTCCATTTCGCATCGGTACACAGTTTTTGTTGCTCCATTTTCTTAGCTAATATAGAGATTTTCTGGTTAGGTGACTCTTGAATACGTAACAAATTGTCCATGTGAAAAAACAGTCAGTGTGTAACTGTAAGTCACACAATTGTAAAGATTGTTCCCTGTGCTCTGTTGATGGTTATTGCAAAGGACAAAAAAATTGGAAAGTGCAATTTCCTAAAGTGTAATGATGTATCCGGTGGAATCATAGGAATGCATGGAATGAAGTCCTGTAAAAAAGTCCTGCTATGAATGAAGTCCTATAAAAAAGCCCTGTTATGATTGCTGTTTCTATGATATTGTTTGTTAATTTTTTTTACTGCAAGCCATGTGCCTTTGCAAAGTTTGGATTGATTTATATTTCACAACAGGATAATTAGTACGCCAAATTTAAGTTGAAATACATGCGGTGGCATCCCTGGAAAATATAGCTGTTGGATAATTAACCACTTTATCTGCTTTCACAACAGTGTCGATGGATTTGTATTTGACTACCTCACTTGGAATTTTACATTGAATAATAGAGTGGACGTCTTTGTATTGATCTGGAAGAATAGCTCGTGCACTCAGTCAAGTGGACTCCTTATAATTAGAATATCTGCAAAAACCTTTAAACTAACTCTTCTTTTAATGTAATAAATTTACAGAAGTTAAAAGTCAAAGAATTTTGCCCTTAACTCTGATCAGCTGGCACTTTTCCGTACCCAATTTCCAACAAGTGATGCAAAAATTTATGTGCGGATCGAACAGTCTGCAACTGGACATGCATATTTTGAGTTAAGTTTAATGTCTTCAAATGGCACAAAAAGTAGAGTATTTGAGGCAAGCATTTATTTCATCTGCTGGTCTTGATTGAAGAATAACAGTTAACATTTGTCTGAAATCTCCTGCAAGCAATATTACTGCATTCCTAAATCTTCTGACATTGCCACGCAAATCTTGCAAGGATCGACCAAGAGCCTCAAGTGATTTTTTGCGTACCATTGTGCATTCATCCTAAACAATAAGTTTGCATTTCTGCAATATTTTTCCCCATATTGGATGTTTTGGAGATGTCGAACATGAGATTTTTGAAAAATTGAATTTTTCAAAGTAGAATAAATAATTCTTCTACTTAGCAGCAAGGTCGCAGGTATTCCTCATGCAGCAAGGGCTAAGGCTATGTCCTTTTGTTACCGAATAGCTGCCAAAATCAATTTAATTCGAACGGTTTCATCAGTTACTTCTGGTGCTGTTCAAGGTAGCAGTAATTTCCAAATAACTTCTATTCTCATAGTCAGTAAATTAGGTGCCTAAAATAGGATTTATCCATGTTTTGATAATGCCTTATTCACTGTAATTAATTTAGGAAACTAAAATAGGATGAGGGATTAGAGATGGACAGATAGAGAGGAAAATATATAGATAGAAAAGAGAAAGTGAGAGGAAAATAGAGAAAGAGAAGGAGATAGAGAGCGATAAATGTATTGATAGATAGACAGAGAGAGGGGGAGAGTTAGAAACAGAGAGGGCAAGACAGGGAAAAGGAGAGAGGGATAGAGGGAGTTAGAGGGAGAAAGGGGCTCAAAGAGAGATGGAGAGGGTGATATAGAGAGAAAGGTAGATTGAGAGAGGTAAAGGGAGAGATGGATAGAGAGAGGAAAAGAGAGGGAGGAGAGAAACGGAAGGTGAACTACACTTCATCGTTTTTTCCTCGTTCAGTAGAGAAGAAATCTTTCGAGACTGAGACAATTTTAATTTTTTGTTACTATCCAAAGTACACTTTTTTTTCGGGAGCTAGATTTTCCACACATTAGAAACCGACCGGGTTATCTGTACTTTCACCTAACAAATTAATGAAATAAAAAGATATTGTAAAATTTGAATTTAGTGTGAAAATATTATTTTTAAAAATAGCACGATAACATAAGTGCATGTTCCACTTTAGGTACTCTTTGGGTGTTGAGTTCCATGGCGACCAGCATAATTATTTAATGGTCCCTCCCTTAGTCCCCCTAGTCAAGGCTAATGCATGCGCACGTAACATTTTTTTTATTTACTGACGTTGGCTTAGTAACTAAACGATTTATTGATAATTTCGTAACCCTTAAACGCATGCTGGAAGATTTAAATTGGTTCATTATTGTTGCAATGAAAAAAAAGAAGTTTCATTCAACACAAAACCAAAAACACATATTAATGATAAATGATTTATTATTCTATTCATTGAAATTTACTAATTTTTAAATAAAAAAAAGTAAAAAAAGTTAATAAAAAATAGTTGCTTATGTGCGCATGTAAAAATGTTTGTAAAAGTGAGAAATTATTTTAATCATTTAAAAATTTCTCATCTTAACAACAGCTTCCGGAATAAACACCATTTTTGGAGGGGGGATGAAAAGATATTTGCAAAATTTAACTGATATTTGTTGTCAGCATACCCACCCGAAAATACTATAAAAAAAAAGGAGGGATTCAGTGCCCGTTGCAGAGAAATAGATTTATTTATCAATAACAGTCGTCATTTAAAAAAGAATATTGTGGGGTGGACCTAAATGTAAATATTTACCCAAAAAATTATCCACTCATGTAAATTAAAAATGTCTGTAAAAGTGAGAAATTATCGATACATAGTTTAGTTATTTTTTTTTAAATTCATGAAAAGAGTTAAGCCAACGTATGTTTGTAAAAGTGAGAAATTATTAATAAATGTTTAGTAACTTTTTTCTTTTAATATTCATAAAGAGTAAAACTTTTTTTTCCAATATTCATGAAAAGAGTTAAGCCAACGTAAATAAATAAATAAAAGTTTGTAAAAGTGACAAATTCAGGTTTAGTTACTTTTTTATTCATGAAAAGAGTTAAGCCAACGTAAATAAATAATGTTTGTTAAAGTGCGAAAAACAACGTAAGTAAATAAATGATAAATGTTACGTGCGCATGCGTTAGCCTTGACTAAGGGGGTGGCTAAGGGAGCGACCATTAAATAATTCTGCTGGTCGCCATGGAGCTCAACGCCCAAGGACCACTTTGTTTTAAATATTTATTTTCCAAGGGACTATTTGAATAAATCAACAATGAATAAAATAGTGCTTCTAACCTCTATTGTCGAAATTGGAGACGCCATTTTTTTCACTCACTTGCTATCCAAATCTGGGGGAGACATCATTATATGGCCAAACGATTGCTTCCAGAAAGGGAAAGAATAAATGTACTAAAATTATCATTTATTACTTCTAGAAACTTGGTAAACCGATATTACTGGAGAAAATGAATCTTGACAATTCAAAAGAATGTTTAAAATTATTTATTTGTTTGAAAAAAAAAAAAACAACAAAAAAATTAAACTTCCGGAAAGAGCTATGAAAAAAACTAAATAAAGAAAGTGAAAAAGAACATATATCCATAATTGTTTAATTGGAAATGTTTCGATTTAATTAATGAGAACTGAACAGCTTTTCATGGAACATTTTTTTTTATTAAAAACAGAAAATTGAAATGACATGTTCATAATTGTTACAACTGGGCGAGCGCCATTTGAAAAACAAAACATTTATTAGTTTTTTATGTTTGTTTATTTTTTTCGTTTTGTGTGTGTGTGTGTGTGTGTGTTTTCGAACAAATAAATAATTTTATACATTTTTTAAAAATTAAAGCAACTTTGAAAGGCCAACAGCAAATTAATTTAAATGATTGTTTTTTTAACGGAGAAGTGGGTTGTTTTGGTAATCGAAATATAATTGTAAAAACATTGATTGAAAAGTTTGCGTAAAAAATATAATTTTAAGAAAACAATTTTGAAATGAAAGCAACATTGGACTTTTATAAAATAGTTTGTTTGTTTTTTTCGAACAAATAAATAATTTTAAACATTCTTTTAAATTGTCAAGATTTTTTGTCAAATAAATAAATTTCAAGCAATTTTTGCGATAAATAATAAATAGCAACTTCGTTAATTTTACGACTCGCCCCAGCATATTATAAACACCCTAACCTCCCCATGTTAAAACGGCTTTTGGAATGAACACACCCAACTTCCCCATGTTAAGAACGGCTTTCGAGGTTTGTGGAAGGGCGTGTTTAATTTGAAAGCCGTTTTTAACATGAGGGGGTAGGGTGTTTATAATACGCTGGGGCATGTCGTAAAAATGAAACAGTTTAGAAAAAGTTAAAACAAACTTTTTTATGTAAACAATGCCGTGAAAGAAACTAAACAATTAAAACGTAATGTTTCATGAGTGAAAAGCCTTAAGATAAACAAAGGAAAAAAATTGGTAGGATACATACATTTAAAAAATAGATTTTTTTTTGTGCTAATGCAGAGAGTGATCCGCGCTATTTTTTAAATCATATTTCCACGTTTAATTAAAGTTTTATGATGTTTTTTTTTATTCAATTGTAAGGTTAAAGCACAGAGTAGGTACAAAACATCCTCCCCTCCTCATGTTAAGAATGGCTTTTTAAATAATAACGTTATTATTTCAGCACGGATCACTCTCTGCATGAGTACCTTTTTTATTTTTTTTACTTATCTTGTAATTCGAAAATAGTTGAAACGGAAGTTACCGGAAATAAAACCGGACAGTCTCGCGGCAACGACTTACGAAAAACATTTATATTTCAATTAATATTTTTATAATTCGCAATGTTAAATTATTTTAATAACATGCAAACATTCATTGACTTTACAGATAGATTTTCTGAAAATTTCAATTGGTAATGTAGAAATATGGTTTTATTGATGTTGAATGAACCAAGAATTACATTTTTATATATATACATCTCTCTCTCTGTATATATATATATATATATATATATATATATATATATATATATATATATATATATATATATATATATATAGAGAGAGAGAGAGAGAGAGAGATAGACAAAGATGCCTGTATAAAATAAATATAAAAATGTTTTATTAACTATTTGCTCTTATATATATATATATATATATAAAGAGGGAGAGAGAGAGAGAGAGAGAGAGAGAGAGAGAGAAAAAGAAAGATGCTTGTAAGTGATCATGTTTCTTTCTATGCTTTTATCTTCTTTGTCCATATAATAACAACAGAGGGGAGAAACACCGCACATGGCGACCCTTTTAAATAAAAGACGCAGTCAGCAACAACTGAATGTCACACATAATCCAACCATATGTTTAGCTTGCATGCATTAATCGTTGCCAGCCGATTGCACACAGCGTGCATTTTTTTTTGCGCTGAACATGCACGGATCGATTCATTTCATAAACTATCGATTACATTTCGATAAACACACTCTTTGCCTTCCATTCAACAACTGCATTCCATCTGCCATTTTTGAAAGCGCCATGGTTTGATCTGTAAGAGGGGAAAACGCCGCCAAAGGAGCGAGATAATAAAAGAATGTTTTACCAGAATGGTGCTCCATTAAGAAGACACCGTATCGTTGCCGTTTCATGTTAGGTTCAATATTGCGATGAATGTTAGCGCTCGGAGGCCACCTTTGTCCCCGCCGGCTTTTCAACGACGCCATTACAACCGCTATTCCAGCTCCTCCCTTCCCGACCGAACTTGCTATCTTTATCGATATTTTCTATCTTTATTTATTTTTTTTATTAGTTAATTCCTCGCACACATCCTTCTCGGTTCGTTACCCCACCACTCGAACTGTGCTTTTATGACAGCAAAGCAATCTTATTAGGGAAATTCATTCAGAAACAAAAGCCAGTATAAATGGACGAAAAAAAAATCACAACGAAGGAATTTCTACAAAATAATAAAAAAAAAA
>NC_136497.1:142547977-142650477 GCF_053919585.1 Euprymna scolopes | reverse complement strand
TATATATATATATATATATATATATATATATATATATATAACTACGCATAAGCCTGAAGAGTCCTAGAGTGGATGAAACGCGGAATATTCAGTGTAGCTTAATCGCCATATATATTTTATAACTTACTATATATATATATATATATATATATATATATATATATATATATATAGATAGATAGATAGATAGATAGATTTATTCATTTATTTATTAAAGGTATACATCAATTAGGGTTGTGGGTAAGTAGGAACTTTTTACACCATGGTATTTCGAAGTCTAATGCTTCTCATCAGAAGAGTAGAGAAGATGCTAGATAACATAATAGGAATATATAAATATAGTCTAAATTTATGCGTAAACTTTAAGTATTTACTTCAAAAGTGCATAATACGTAGGTAGAGCTAGTTAGTAAGTTATACAATATGTATGGCGATTAAGCTACACTGAATATTCCGCGTTTCATCCACTCTAGGACTCTTCAGGCTTATGCGCGAATTTTGTGGTTGTCGTTGTTTTTATATACGCATCTTCTATTGAGATTTTAGTTAGCCAATAAGCTTTCTAGTATTCACCGCGCCCTTCCTATCTGCCAATGAGCATGCACTTATCGGACAAAGGCCTATTTGACCTCTGGTTGACCTGTTACACACACACATATATATATATATATATATATATATATATATATATACATACACATATATATATGTACAGATTTATTCATATATTTATTAAAGGTATACATCAATTACGGTTGTGGGTAAGCAGGAACTTTTTACACCATGGTATTTCGAAGTCTAAAGAGTAGAGAAGATGCTAGATAACATAATAGGAATGCGACGTCTAGCGATAGTTATATTAGGAGCGAAATAAATTACTGATGCTGTGTTTGGGGGAACTATATTGATCTCTGTGATATAGGAGGAGTGTAGTTGGCAATAGACATTGTAGGTAGGTGTATAGCATATCTCCATACTGGGTTTAATGTATGTGGATAGTATGTGTGTATAAACTCTCTGAGAGAATATAGGGTAAGTTACTTGAAAGAAGTTGCTTATTTAATCACATGTGTAAATGTGTTGTAGCCATGGAGGGAGTTTACATGAGATAGGGTGTTTATGTTAGGTTGGTATTTTTTAGCAGAAGTATCTGAGACTATAACAGCACTTAAAAAAGATGTAAGTTATTAGGCGTAATAGCTTGATAATTAATGTGAGGGGATGAATTATATGGGTTGCAGTGTACAAAGTTTTTGAGTAGGATAGAGGATAAAAAGGTGGTAGAATTACGGGATAAAATACAAAGGGGCATAGGGTGGATAGTTGTAAAAATATAAGACTTATAGAATAATAATAGTAGGTAATAATAGTTCTTAATAGTTATTAAATATAAGAAAATAAAAATTATAGGAAAATAAAAAATGATTAAGAATAGGGGAATGAAGAGGATGAAAAATAAAAAATATAAAGAAATAAAGAGTCAAGTGACAGAAAGAAAGAAAAAAGTAAAAATAAATAAAAAGAGATAGGGAAAGAAAAATAAATATAGAAAAATACAAAATAAGAAAATACAAAATAAAAAAAAATAAAAAATAAAAAATATAAAATAAAATGGAAGTTCGATAAATCAGAGATAATCCAGTTGGAGAACGTTCTTTAATGCGAGATGTGGACACGTAATGCCAAGCCTTTAATCAGGGGCCTTATTTAATCACATGTGTAAATATGTTGTAGCCATGGAGGGAGTTTACATGAGATAGGGGGTTTATGTTAGGTTGGTATTTTTTAGCAGAAGTATCTGAGACTATAACAGCACTTAAAATAGATGTAAGTTATTAGGCGTAATAGCTTGATAATTAATGTGAGGGGATGAATTATATGGGTTGCAGTGTACAAAGTTTTTGAGTAGGATAGTAATCAGGGGCCTTATTGGATGCAAGGTAAGTAACGAACTATTTTTTTTTAGAAACCAAAACATATAAATAAATGTAAATTCTTTTGTGAGGAAACTATATTCGTCCAGTTTTGATAGTGATTCAAAGAAGCGTGTTATTGGAAGTTATAAATAATTTGCCATTTTTTCTTTTTGGTATTTGAGCTTGGGCGTAAATATAAAGAAAACATTTTTTACTGTCTCTTTGGGACGACAAAAGTTTTGAAATGGCCATTAAATCCAGGGTGTAGATTAGTATTTAGCATGTATCATTTCCGGAGTGGAAAATATGTTGTCCTTGATAGATGGTGCAGGTATTTCCCATGATTCTTTTACGTGTAAAAATAATCAAGAAAAGGAATAAATCTTATTTGTAGACAAATCGGGACATCCAGTGAAAAATGAGAGGACGTGCAGCATTAAGAACTGATTATATAATGTTATAAATTGAATTTAAAAAATTCTTAATGCTGCAATATTTTAAGTTATAAATTTATTATATTTTTTACTAGAATATGCTGTCCTTTTCTTTTCCAGTTTTAACAAATAGTCCTTTAATTTTCAATGTTAAAGCTTAACCATATTACTTTTCATGCTCGCATTTTTCTATAATCCATAATTTTTCCAGGTTTCCAATAAATTCACTTGTCCTTTGTTTAATTTCAGTCTCATTTTCTTCCCCCACATAAACATATATGTAATAACAAATGTACGGCACTAGTCTGCTTTCAATAAGATACCCTCAATTATTTCCCTTTTATGCTTTCATGTTGTTTGTTTCACGAGTTACTTCTCTTTTCACGACAGTAGTCGCTGAAGCGACGTGGTTGCTGTGGAAACCAGCCATAAATAGGGTCGCTCACCTCCTTACATATTTTTACGAGTTTTCATCATAACTTTTGTTTTACTGAAGGAAAATTGACAATTTTTTCCAATATAGCTGAAAAGGTGGTCTAAAGACTGTAATAATTCTTTGAAATTTGGTCGAAAAAAATGAGTGAGCAGTGAAGCTTTAAAGCAGTTGTAAATGACTAAAACTGCCACTTAACCATATATATACAATTATTGAAAATAGTTTTTTGAGTGGTTGTGGATAATTATATGGAGAAAATTATACGAAAAGAGAAGTTGATACAACCTGGGTAGTCCATTATCGGAAGGAGTCCAATGTCATTCGGGGTTATAAATCCGGGTGGGCAGAAAATATATATATATATATATATATATGTATGTATGTGTGTGTGTGTGTGTGTGTGTGTGTGTGCACATTGTCTCTTCTTTAATTTCTTCTTTTTTGTATCATCACATCAACTCCATCTATTTCTTTTGACCCATGAAATAGAAAATCTCTCACCATCGAGAATTCTTCCACGCCTAAAATTAGACACACCGAATTACGATTTAACTCTCCAATTCTTTTTTCGGTCACGACAAAAAATATCGACTTTTTGGATTTATTGTCTTCTTTTTACTTGGACGCACTCTTTTTTTGAAGAGATAATGATGTGGAATTCGAGATGAATCCAAGCAATAAAATCTTTGTTTTTGACCTTACTGGAGAGAAAACAAGTCACTAAAGTATCGATAAACAACACGAAATCACGATTATATAAATATTAGAAGAAGACCGGCTGTTGCCCGGGATTGAATAAGAATCAACGAATATTCCACACCATTAAAGAGACAACAAGTGAATTTATTATCAACCTAGAACACTATATATATATATATATATATATATATATATATTTTTATAAAGTAATAGGGTTCGTGTGTTTCTGTCTGTGTGTACAGCTCTTCATCATCAACGAAATATAAAGGAGGTAAGAGGGTAGATCTCTCCTGGTAGAGAAACATTAGAACCCATTTTAGGATGTTTCTGTTATAGGAGACATAAGAATCTTTGCCTAATTTCTTTATATACTAGTCTACAAACCACCCCCATATCGAATGACTTATGCTCATTTGCATATCACATTATATTAAATCTCTTTAACTAATTACCTCGACCTTATTACATATTGGAAATATTCTAATCATTTCAACTGTACTATTTACAAAATCTATTTAACATTTAATTATTTAATATATTTTCATTTAATTTTATATTCGATTTATTTCACTTTACGTATATTATCAAAACAATTCATTGGCGAGGAAAGCTTTATGTTTTGGGATTGTATTGAAAATGTAATGGAAATTTCAATTTCGTTCCGTTTTAATCTTTTATATTTTACTTGCCAATATAATTGAAAGAATACAATTCAACTATCGTAATTTTATATAAATAAACAAAAACAAATATTTTAAAATAAAACTTTATTAAAAAATAAATAATTTTATTTTTGAATGAAAAAAATCAATTTAGTAAAATAATTGTATTAAACACCCTAGCCTTGTCAGCAAACCTGTAAACCTATAAAAGTTAACATTTCGAATGTAAACAGTGATTTTTCGATTTTGTTAGCGCTTGCCGCAATTAAAGACAATTAAAACGGAACTAACTTTATTTCCATTCTATTTTTTAAACAACCCCCCAAAACATAACGCTCTCTTCCAGTTATAGCCAATTTTTTTTAATTAAATAAAACAGGTCAAAATAAACAGATAAGCGCATTTTCTTTTACATTTTTCTTACAACCATTGTCATTTAACCAAATGCAGGATACCGTTACTTTTGTGGGTTTTTTTTTGAAAATGGCACGGAGATTATAATTTCGTTCCAATTTAATCTTTCTGGTCGAGTCTATTTCGAAAGCCTGTCTTATCATAGATTTGAACTACAAATAATTTATTACATTTTGATTATTACTATCTTAAGACTTAAAGCTTATATTTATTTCATTTTTCTATTTATATATTGAATTAGTTATTTCCAGTCTTATTTAAACTTAGTGCTTTCTTTAAACCGGATGAACCTTTTATAAAAATATGAGTTTAACGTAAAGAACACGAACAAGGTTTTATTCAACTGAATTTCTTCCAGTTTACTAACAAAATATATAAATTTAAAAGAGATATAAATAATAAAATAAAAAGGTTATGTAATTTAAAAGAAATACACGTACTCACAAAAGCAGAACTTTTTTTACACATTTTTTTTCTTTAAAACCATAACAATGAGACTAACAATTACCTAGATCTTAGTAATTATTTGTTTTAATAGAACTGTTTTAATTGTACTGTTTACTTAGTTAACCTAAGTTGGTATTACATTTATTTTACATTTACTTTTTTTTTTTAATTATTTAGACTGTGACGTTTACACCCGGAAGTAATGAGTCACACGTAGGTCGCTTTTATTCATTCCTTTTGGTCAAGATCAAAGTGTAGTATCTGTTCTTCAGATGCTGCACTTCATTTTCTTGTTCTCTTTCGGTGGAGGAGAAATCCTTCACGACTGAGACAATTTTTATTTTTGTACCTTTTCTCCACGTTAAAAAACGACCCTGGTGTCTAACTCTGTCCCGTGGGGAGGCATAGTAAATAGGTACAATATAATTGTTTATAATTGTACTATTCAGAAATATTATTTATAGTTCGTCCATTTCAGTTAGTATACATTTCCTTAATTTCGCTTAATTAATTTACAATCATTAATATCGTTAAACAATTCCGTTTAAAACCGAAATTATGCCACCCAAACGAAGTAGAAACGAAAGTGAGGAAGAAAGAATGGAAAGATTGGAAGCTAATAGACTAAGAGTTGCTGCAATTCGCTCCAATGAAAACAATTCAGATAGAGAAAGACGTCTAGAACTTAACAGGATACGTCAAAGAGAAAGGAGAGCAAGACTGTCAGATTTGGAAAGAGAAACCCAACGTGAAGCTGACAGAACTAGACATGCTGTAAGGCGGTTAAATTCATCACAAGATGAAATTCAAGAAAGGCAAAGATATGCACTGGAAAGAGAAGCAATATTACGATCGAATGAATTATATGAGGTAAGTAGACGTACACAAGGTCAGTTGAGAGTGGCTCAACGACATCAGAATGAATCGGAAACCCAATGAAGCTTTCACCTATACCAAGGGCAACAACGAGAGGCTGCATGGAGAGAGAGTATGACTTTGCCCCAGCAACTGACAGAAAACGAGGCAGCTAGACAACGAATGACTGCTTTGAGACACCATGAAATAGAACACTGCAATAGAAAAGGATTGCTCTACAACAAAAATGACTCTCTCACTACAGCTGATATAGGAAAAATGGACAAAGTATGTCAACATTGCTCAGCTGTAAAATTTAAAGGAGAAACCCCTGGTTGTTGTTGTTCTTCTGGCAAAGTTGTGCTTGATAGCTTTCCACCACTGCCTCAGTTGCTTCAAGATTTGCTCTCCGGCAATGGTCCCATCTCTAAAGATTTTCTGCAAAATCTACGCAGTTATAACAATTGTTTTGCAATGACATCATTTGGTCACAAAATTGCGGCAGTACATGGGTGGAATCCTTCTTTGAGAATTCGAGGCCAGGTTTGCCACCAGATTGGGAGTCTTTTACCACCTGAAGATGAAACAGCAAAGTTTATTCAAGTCTACTTCTTGGATAGTCTGGAAGAGGAACTACATAATCGGGGACGTGACAGTAGACTCAATAGAGACATTCTCCAAAGTCTGACTGAATTTTTACATGAGAACAACAGCTTCATTTGTCAGCTGAAAACAACAAAGGAGAGGATTGAAGAAGAATACTTGGTAGAAC
Source organism: Euprymna scolopes (assembly GCF_053919585.1). NCBI lineage: Eukaryota > Metazoa > Mollusca > Cephalopoda > Sepiida > Sepiolidae > Euprymna > Euprymna scolopes. The sequence goes on along the minus strand of NC_136497.1, from coordinate 142,643,842 downwards.
ATAAAGTTGTCATAAGGGAAGACCGAAGGCCGCAAGAAGAGCATCCACGGCGATTCAATGCTCCAACAACAACGTATGAGATTGGAATATTAATGGAGAATGAACCAACAGCTAACCGGGATATTGTCTTGCGTTTTAGAAATGATAGATTAAAATGGATCTCCGAACTACATCCCCTCTATGATACTTTAATGTACCCGTTAATGTACCCCTATGGTTCTCCATCTTACAACATCTACATGAAGGCATCCAATGGGCGAAAAGTTACCCAACAGCAATTTTATTCGTATCATTTAATGACTCGGCCTGGAAACTATTTTCTCTGGTACCGAAGGCTATTTCAACAATGGCTGGTAGATGTGTACTGCAAGATTGAAACAGAACGTTTACAGTTCCTGAGGCGTGAGCAACAGACCCTGAGAGCTGACAATTATAGCAACTTGAGAGATTCAATTCTTAGGGAGGATGGGAATCCAGAACAGTTTGGTCAACGAGTTGTACTTCCGGCAACTTATACAGGAGGCCCTCGATACATGTTTGAGCGTCAAAGTGATGCCATGGCATATGTTCGGCGAATGGGCCGAGCCGACCTCTTCATCACGTTCACAACAAATTCAAAGTGGACAGAAATTACAGAAAATTGTCTTCAAGGGCAAGACCCTCAGGATCGTCCAGATATTGTTGCCAGGGTTTTCAGGCAGAAGCTAAAAAAGTTACTTGAATTTATTAAAAAGGGAGGATTTGGCAGGTTGAGGGCTTTCCTGTACAGTATTGAATATCAAAAAAGAGGACTGCCGCATGCACACATCCTCACATGGCAGGCCCCAGAGGACAAACTTCTACCAGAAGAAATGGATCTCTGCATATCTGCAGAGATCCCTGACAAAGAGGAAGATCCTGATCTTCATGCTAAAGTGATGGCACATATGGTGCATGGACCTTGTGGACCATTTAATCCAAATTGTCCATGTATGATTGACAACAAATGTTCCAAAAAATACCCAAAAGAATTTCTTCAGTGTACCGAGCAAGGCCAAGACTCTTACCCCAAGTACAGGCGAAGAAAACCAGAAGATGGAGGCCAGACTGGTACAATAAGGATGAAGAGAAATGGTCGGTATGTTAATCAAGAAATAACAAACCAGTGGATTGTTCCGTACAACAAGGTCCTCCTTCAGCAGTTCAACGCTCACATTAACGTAGAAATTTGCAGCTCGATCCAAAGCATCAAATATGTCCTCAAATACGTGAATAAAGGATGTGATCAAGCAGTGTTTGAACTACAAAGAACTGATGGAGCAGCTAACCAACAAGGCCAAGTACAAAGTCACATTGTGGATGAGATCCAGCAGTTCCAGAATGCAAGGTATGTCGGCAGTTCAGAGGCGGCCTGGAGGATATTGGAACATCCCATCCATGAACATTTCCCCCCAATTGTGCAACTTTCTGTTCATCTTGAAAATGGGCAGCGTGTCATGTCTCCAGCTGATACTGCTCTGGAATGAGCCCAAGGTCCACCGCCTGCCACAACTTTGACAGCATTTTTTCAACTCTTCCATGAGGATGACTTTGCAAGGGGTCTCAAATACGTAGAAGTCCCTGAGTTTTACACTTGGAACAAATCGACAAAGAAATGGATGAGAAGAATGCGTGGGGTACAAGTTGAAGGTACTGAAAATGATGATGTATGGAAGGCACCATGCATTGGGAGAATCTACACGATTAGTCCAAAAGCAGGGGAGTGTTATTTCTTACGCCTGTTGCTCAATGAGGTTGCTGGTCCAACTTCATTTCAAAATTTGCGAGCATACAATGGTCAGGTGTTTGAAACATACAGAGCAGCGTGCCTTGCTCGAGGCCTTCTAGAAAATGACCATCACTTGCATCAAGCAGTAGGAGAGGCAAGTGCCACTCAATCACCTTCAAATTTGCGAAGCCTATTTGTGATAATTTTAACAGCCTGTGAGCCAAGAAATCCTCTTGAGATCTGGATGGCTTTTCGTGATGTAATATCTGAAGACATTCTTCACAGATACAGGCAAGAAGTTAACAATCCAGAAGCAGATTTTAATGAGGACATCTACAATAAAACTCTTTGTCTAATTGAAGAAAAAGTTCTCCTTATGTGCGGTCAACCATTGGCAAGCTATGGATAACCTGCACCAACACAAGGGAGAGATGAAAGACTCGCGAGAGAGTATCAACGTGAAGTTACTTATAATCTTGAAGAACTTTCCCTACAAGCAGAAAATATGCAAGAAAAACTGACCGATTCTCAAAGAGAAGTTTACAATTCATTCATGGCAATGTTGGAAGCACAAGGTGAAATGAACAAAAACATGATGTTTCTTGATGCTCCAGGTGGTACGGGCAAGACTTTTGTAATCAATTTGATCCTTGCAAAGATTAGATCCATGAGAAAGATTGTGCTTGCAACAGCATCCAGTGGCATTGCTGCTACTCTACTACAATGTGGCCGCACTCTTCACAGCACTTTTAAAGTACCCTTGGATACTCATCGAATGGATCAGCCAGTTTGCAAAATTACTGGTAACTCAGCCTTGGCAAATGTAATTAGAGACACCTCTGCAATCATTGTAGACGAAGCCCCAATGACGCACAAGAGTGCTTATGAAGCAATTGACCGAACACTACAAGACATCACAGGAAACAAGAATCCCATGGGTGGCATTCCAACCTTATTTTGCGGTGATTTCCGTCAAATCCTCCCAGTGGTTAAAAATGGCACAAGGGCTAACATTGTCAATGCAAGTTTGAAACAATCCTATCTCTGGAGGCACGTTATAGTGAAGAGACTGACTACTAATATGAGAGCCTATATCTCTGATAACACAGCTGCAGCAGACTTCTCAAAATTGCTTCTCCAAATCGGTAATGGTCAGTTTCCTATCACTTCTTCACCTGACACAATTAAGATTCCAACTGCGCTTGGTAAATGTGTCGGTAATCAGAAGCAACTGAAAGACAAAGTGTACCCAAACCTGCAAAACAATGGAAAATCACCGGATTGGCTTGCTGAGAGGGCTATTATTTCGCCATTAAACAGCAATGTGAATCATTTGAACAATTCAATAATGGATGAATTTCCAGGAGACACAAAGCAATACAAGTCAGTTGATTCGGCTACTAATGAATATGAAGCTGTTCACTACCCTGTGGAGTTTTTAAACTCTTTGGAGATATCTGGAATGCCTCCACACATTTTAAATCTCAAAATTGGATCGCCAATCATGATTCTTCGATCCTTGGAACCGCCAAAAACAACAAACGGAACCAGATGTGTTATCACCAGATTGCACACCAATGTACTTGAGGCCACCATTTCCTGTGGTCCCTACAAAGGCGAAACCGTTCTACTGCCAAGGACCCCCTTAGTTCCATCGGACTCAGAACTTCCATTTAAATTCCGGAGACTCCAATTTCCTGTGAAGGTGTGTTTTGCAATGAGCATAAACAAAAGTCAAGGTCAGACATTTAACACCATTGGTGTAGACTTGACATCAGACTGCTTCAGTCACGGTATGTTCTACGTCTCCATCAGCCGGACAGGAAGTTCAGAAAAACTCTACATTCTGGCTCCAAATCAAAGCAGCAGAAATGTAGTTTACCCTGAGGCTCTTCAGTGAAAAGTTCGAGAAATGGATATGAGGAAAAACTGACATGATCTGATTGTGGTAAGTTTTTAGTATTGAATGTGCAAGATAAAATTTAAGCAAGAGTTGAAAATTACTTCAATGAAAAATTTACTATGTAACATCAAGTAACCTTCCTTTTTGATGAAAATGTTTTGTGAAGTTCCTGATTGAATTTCAGTCACTACAAGAGGTAGTTAAAATGTTAATCACCTTATGCAATCGTTGCTCTTACAACATCAACTTACTGGAAAGGTGCCCACAGATTTTGGTACCCGAGTGCGCAACAAAGCTCCGTGCGAAGCACGGGTATCTTTGCTAGTATATATATATATATATATATATATATATATATATATATATATATATATATATATATATATATATATATATAAGACACTGATAGAAATTCAGATGAAAAATTCTGATAGATATTACTTGAAGAAATACTTTCAAGGAGATCCTAGCCAAAAAGGAAAAGCTCATTACACACTTAATTCAATGCTCAAATTCTATTACTCATGAAGATAATTACGGATATACTTTGTCAACAACGAGAAAGCATTTGGACCACATCAAATAACACACAATCTACGCAACAACGAATAAGGCTGCCTGGTATACTTTTCCAAATATCAATAAGGACCAGTACGCTTTTCGCTATATGAGAATACCACTTTCTCCCATGGGCGTATTTTCTGCCCACCCGGATTTATAACCCCGAATGACATTGGACTCCTTCCGATAATGGACTACCCAGGTTGTATCAACTTCTCTTTTCGTATAATTTTCTCCATATAATTATCCACAACCACTCAAAAAACTATTTTCAATAATTGTGCTGTAAAGCAAAATAGCGTCCATTCGCAGCTGAACATTTTGCTAACTGCATTTCATTTTCTCTGAGCCATTGTTGAAAATCCATGGATTAAGGAAATTAAAATAACCCCTTCTATATATTCCTTTGTCAAGCAATAAATTCTTAAATCTCTCTCTCTCTCTCCCTCTCTCTCTCTCTCTCTCTCTCTCTCTCTATATATATATATATATATATATATATATATATATATATATATATATATATATATATATATATATACTAGACATGACTACCCGTGACATGTTGGGTTAGTATGTTATATTAGCTATGGAATTAATGTATGAGCGTGACACTTGTGACGTAAAGAAAATAGTTTTTTTATGTGATATAACAGAAATATTTCTATGAAAGTATATTAAAATGAAAAAAGAATATAGACAAATTTCTATGAGTCGTTCTGTTTATAATTGCTTATTTAAAAAAAACAAACAAACTTACAGCCATTGAATTATAAGTGGTTTGCCATACTTATAGGTAAATGCGCACTAAATAGATACCATAATACTTAAAGTTGAATTCAAATGTTGATATATCTTTTAATTTAAACGCGAAAAAAAAAACAACAAAAAAACAACAACAATAACAAACTATTTGGACGTTGAAAACGTACACAGTAAAACAATGCGTTTTATTGTCGCGTTGATTATTCGTTTATGTACGCATGCGCAACCGGAAGTCGGAAACCGGATGTTAGGTTGCAACATCCGTTACAAGGTCATTTGAGTTATATATATATTTTTCAAATTTCATATAAGTGTCTTCTAAGAGTGTGTGACCATCTTTTACTTTAAACTTCCCGCTCAAAACTAGAGCAAAGCACAAGTGGACCAACGGAACAACACGAGGAATTACCTCCTCCTTAAACCCAAAAATGAAGAAAAGAAAAAAAAATCACGTTCCGGACTTCCTACCCTGATGAAGCTATTTTTAGCGAAATATTGGGCTTACAACAACAAAATAAAAGTAAATAAAATGATTTTATCATTATTTCTGACACTTCGAAATTTTCAAGTTTCTCATTTAAATCTTATATATATATATATATATATATATATATATATATATATATATATATATATATATATACTTTAAGGTATTGAAGTGAAATAGATATCCTGTTTTCGCTTTCAACAATCATCCCTTGTTCCATGTCCGTTAAAGGCATTTCATATTTAACATTTTCTCTAGCAAAATAATTTCAAACCAATATTAATATTTTGCTAGAATTGTTCCTCTGAGGAGTTGTACTGACATTGAAAATCTATGGATTAAGGATTGTATTCTTTGGTTCAAATAATACATTTTTAATGGAAAAGTGATTCTTTTTAAATTAAATTTAAATATATAATCTCTCTCTCTCTCTCTCTCTCTCTCTCTCTCTATATATATATATATATATATATATATTCACTATGATAATTATTAAATAACTACAGACACTAGTGTTTCATCCTTTCGTGAATCATCGAATCATCAGTGCAGAGTGTCACGATTAATACCGGTCTCTGACTCCATTAGCAAGGACTTAATCCATCCTTAAACCGGGGGAAATACTGTTGAAATTTAAATATTTATTTTTAAATGTTTTTAACGTCTGTCAGAGTAAACTAATCATTATATGATTATCTGCATATATATGCAAAATTGACCAACTTTATTTCAACTGAAAGTGCTCAACTATATGAAACGAGTTTTTTTTTTACATGGGGGTCACTACTTATCAAGCCCGGAAGCCACTCAGGGATAAGGGTTATTGCGTGTACAGTAATCAATGAGATAGTATTGTAGTAATCATTAGTATTGGAGATTTGATAGAGTGTCTTACTTAAGGGGGGCGGTTTGTCAGGAATTCGTTTATGTTGGATTTGAAGACACCCAAGTTGTAGTCAGGTGGGAAACAGGCGAACGGAAGAGAGTTCCACAATCGTGCACTTCTGAGAAAGAAGCTCTGCTCATGGAATCTACGTTTGGATTTAGGCACAGATAAAGAGTGGGGAAAATTATTGACAGACGGGTGTTTCTCGTGAAAGATTGGCCAGGGGGGGACGAGAGATTGGAGCTCAGACGAGCACTTGCCATGGAAATAACGATAAAACAAAGGCAGGCTCGCAGCATCTCTTCTGTGGGAGAGAGGCTGCAGGGAAGAGAAAAGGGCATCCCCCACTAAATCACGAAGTCTATTTTGTACTCTGTCAAGGCAGGATAAGCTGTTTTTAGCAGCTCCTACCCAGATGTGGCAGCAGTACTCCATCCTTGGACGTACTTGGCTTTTATACAGATAGAGAATTGCATCAGTAGTGAGATATCTTCTGGAGCGGTAGAAGGATCCCACCATTTTCCCGGCGTCCCTGGCAACAGATATGATGTACGTGTTCCATTTCAGATCAGGAGTAAAGGTCAAACCCAGAAGCTTGTCAACACACGGGGCCTCTCTCAGACGAGAGCCATCCATTTCAATTGATGCCAGATGGGGATCAGAGCGTTGATGATGTAAAGATAGAAGCTTGGTTTTAGATGCATTAAAAGTGACCAACCACCTCTTCCCCCATTGTACCACGCGCTCAAGATCAGAGGAGAGAGAACTTTGTCATTTACGGCCTTTGATGAGTTGCCATAGATGGTCGTGTCATCAGCATAGATGTAAACGAATGATTTAAGTATGTGTTTTGGGAGGTCATTGATGTAGATCAGGAAGAGAGTTGGGCCCAGGATGGACCCCTGAGGAACTCCAGAATTAATACTGTGGGCTTCTGATTTCTGCCCATCAACCACTACTCTTATGAACCTATCAGAGAGAAATGATTTAATGATTGAGAAAACATTTCCAGTAATACCGTAGCTGGAAATCCTGTGAAGTAGGCCCTTATGCCATACCTTATCGAAGGCTTTTGATATGTCAAGAGCAATTGCCCTGGAAAGGAAACCTTTGTCAAGAGATTCACTAATCTCATGTGATATAACCGTTAGCACATCTGCTGTAGATCTTACAGAGCGGAAACCATATTGCATGTCACTAAGAAGGTTGTTTCTGTTGAGGTGGTTTACTACTCCTTTATTTAATATGGATTCCAACAACTTACTCATGACACACATGAGACTTATTGGTCTGTACTGAGAGGGAGATGGCTTTTCACCTGAATTCTTAAATACAGGGCATATTGATGAGGGTTTCCAGGGTGTCGGAAAGCACTTCTCCCTTAAGACAACGCTTAAACAGTTTTGTAAGTATGGGGGCAAGTTCTGGTTGGAGCTTTTTCAGCACTATAATTGGAATGCCGTCAGGGCCAGTTGCTTTACTGGAATCAAGGTTCTTTAAGGAACTGACATAATTATTTACTATAATAATTATTAAGTGCGTATAGACAATAGTGTTTCATCTTTTCGGGAATCATCAGTGCAGGGTGTCACGATTAATACCGGTCAATAGATTCGAATTTGAGTTAGTTTGTAATAAACAGTACTGTATGTGGATGTTGAACATATTGAGAAGTGACACACGAATTACCATTAGCGTATAAAGCAATGTTCTTTGTGTAAACAAATCGAGCTTAGGTATTTCGGACGATGTCAAAACATCGTTAATTCACGACTCGCACAGCAGCTGCCGATTAACGTAATTGTTAGGAGCCTTGACTGTCGTACAGGCGGTCGGTTTTCAATCCTGGTTTGAGGTAGTTGCCTGTCTATCCGCACTGATGAGCTGTGAAACAGCGAAACAGTACTGCATGTGGATGACTATATATATATATATATATATATATATATATATAAAAATATATATACACACACATATATATACGTGTGTGTGTGTGTGTGTGTGTGTGTGTGTGATACCATTAGGTACGCCATCTTTATTTCAATTGTCTTTCAACATAAGTTGGACATATAATAGCTGTCATATGTCTCACGAAAGAAGTCCACTTAGTACTTCCTATTATGTAGGATAAACGCGTGTTACTGCTGGCTGAACACCATATTGAATATCCACTCGAGACAAGGGACATAACTAACTATAATATATGACTCACTGCGAGGAGGCATGTGAAGTTGCGGTGGATCCCCGACCAGAACAGGCAAACAACTAGAGCAGGCAATCTATTGATCTGATTGAAAAATAGTCGATTTCATCGATTTCAATGAAAATAAAAACATAGGAGTGTGGAACATTCGTTGATCATCATTCAATCCCGAACAATTTTGGGTCTCCCTACTCGTATTGTATATCAAGGCAAAAACACCACAGAATTACAAAAAAAACAAAACAAAAAAAAACACAAAAAAAACAAACAAAACCTCAGATATATACATTATGTACAAGGGTACTTCCAAATGTAATGACTCCTATTTTTTTATTCTGCTTGAATTGATCAGAGAGATTCCAAATTGCACTGTTATGCATCCAAATTTCATCGCTCTGTTAAAGATATTCACGGTGTGAGACTTCAAGAAAGCAACTCCTTTTGTAGACATTCGTCACAAGCAGAGATGTGTTGTTGAATTCTTGGAAAAAATGCATTGCAGAATAGTGGTGACTATGTAGAAAAATAAATTCTGTGCCACAAAAGATCGCTCGTTTTAATGGTACCACTCCCGTCTTCGTAGCTCTTTAACTTTTTGTGTTAAAAATAGGAGGGGTTATTTTTGAACGACCTCGTATATTACTTGTTGGTAATGGGTGTATGTGTGTGTGTGTGTGTGTGTATGTGTGTGTGTGTATGTAGTTGAGTCCGCACAACTAATGTTAAGTTCCAGCATATCGGCTATGACCCAACACGATCAATTATTCACAGTTTTGGTTTCAGGTATTTCAAGTAGTAAAATTTGCGTTAGCTTCTAATAATTGAGATTTAGGGCGTGTACAGTTTGAACAAGACATCATGCTCACAGTCTTCCGGGACCAGGACGGAATAGTGATGATAGATTTCCTGGCAAAGGGCACCACAATTACAGGAGCCTATTATGCTTCACTTTTGAGGAAATGAAGGGGAGCAATCAAAATCAAGAGGCGGGGGCAAGATCAGCAAAGGTACCCTCCCCCTGCAGGACAATGCTCCGGTTCACAACTCGCATGCCGCCAGATCAGAAGCACGGGCGTGTGGTTGTGAAATTCTTCCCCATCCTCCCTACTCTCTTGACCTTGCACCCTCTGACTTTCACCTCTTCCCAGCCATAGAGTTGTTTTGAAAGGCGTTTCCCAGATGATGCAGCCTTGATTTCTGAAGTCACGTCGTGGTTGGAGGACCAACCTGTGGTGTTCTACAAAAATGGTCTCCAGAGCTGCATCAAACGATGGGAGAAATACATTACTCTGGGTGGTTCATATGTAGAGAAAGACTAATAACTGTGCCAAGTGTCATTGCTCTACTGATATTGGAAGTGGGTCAGGGGCATTACTTATTGCACGCCCCTCGTATATAGCAATAATATACTGAATTTTCAAAAATCTACGACAACTTTAATGCTTGTACAATACAAGTCTGGAAACTTATTGAAAGTATCTAGTTTATTTAAATTTCCTTAAATTAATATCGAAATTCGTTGAAAAATAAACTGAATTTTCTGGTGTGTCTGATAGTCTCTAAGGTGATTATCGATAGTGACACTAGGAAAGAAAGGGGCCAGGGTCAATGACTACCCATTCTCTCTCTCCCCAACTCCCTTCCTCTCGTTTTCGACTTCCCATTTTTATTTTTGTTGTTTTTATATTCAGTAAAAAAATTGCAAGTTAAAAAAAAAAACGCCCCAACACACATACCATTGCTCAGACGAATTGATTTCTTCTCTCTCATCATTTCTTTAAAATATTATACATTAATTTGTATGAAAACTGCCGGAATAATATATGGTAGCTTCCTTACGGATACCCACTGTAAAGGAGCCTGCATGTGAATCTCCACATACACCTCTACTAGTGGCAAGTGGAGGTTCAGGACTACCGAAAACAATGCCAATGTCTGAGATAAGCAGAAAGCACATGCAGCGCTAGGATTCCCAAATGGTCACCCATCTGGTACTAGCCAGGCTCAGCTTTGCTTAACTTTAGTGATCTGACAAGAACTGGTGTGTCTTCCAACTGAATTTTCCCAAGTACTTTATCCGCTACGCCACTTATATATAGACTTATCGAAATGTAATGTTTTTATTAGTTTTAAAACGGACCAAAACGTTGTAGTTAGGGACAGTCACAAAGAAAATAAAACTTTGACACGAACTTTTAGGTGAAAGTAAAAAGTTATTTGTTTCGTTCGGTTTACAACACGACGAAATATATTCTATTTTTCTTTCTCTTTCTTGTCAGACATGCAGCCCTTTCTTTGTATCTACAGTCCGCAGTGGTGTTGCAGTAATTCTCTCTAGCCTCCACAGGTAAGCCGGCTCGCTTTCGAATTGTTCTAGTCAGCCAAAATTCGCCTGCTGAAGCTGGTCAGTTCACTTTCGCACACGGAAAATGCTGACATGCAAAAAACAAAAAAATAAAATAATAAAAAAAAAAAAAAAAAATAAAAATAAAATAAAAAAAATAAAATAAATAATAAAATAAAAAAATAAAATAAAAAAATAAAATAAAAAATAAAATAAAAAAAATAAAATAAAAAAATAAAATAAAAAAATAAAATAAAAAAATAAGCCACGCGTCTTTTCCTTTTTCTTCTTTTCATTCATTTTCTTTCGATTTTGATGCCGATATATGGATTTCATTCTGTGACGTCACGCTAGTTGTCAATATACGTAGTACCTTGACTTGGTTATTTACATAACGGAGCCAGCGACGATGTTACAGAAATACACTGTCATTCGATGTAGTCTTTAAATGGTGAATGCTTGAAAGCCATTGTTCGTGAGTTGCGTCATCATGAATTGGTTTATTTTCATGGTTTTAATCCATTTTAAGCAGTGTTTGATAGACCTTTGATTATCCGTTCATTATTTTTTATCAGTTTCTTTGGTCGGCCATTCTGTAGAGAACTCTCGTTTTATCTGTATCGGCATTTTACAAGTCGACATTCTTCCATATGTGTTTGAAAACAAACACACGCATATCCGACATTAAATAAGCACTACCATTATTGCATCAGCAGGGACAGAAGAGAAACAAAATATATTTAAAAAAAAATGTGAAAAAAAAAACAAAAACCCACCAACAAATAACAACCAAATAAAAACAGATGATCAGAAAGATGAAGATTAAGAAGAAAAAAAAAAACGGATGCAGAAGAGGAAGATGATAAACAAAAAGATGAGCGTTTTTCAGGTTTGATTGCAAACTCTTTCCACTTTAAACATCAACAGCTTCGCACGGAATAAAATCGATAAATCTTCCACATTTGGGGAATCAAAATCTGACTTAATTCCCTTTAGTTTTTTTTTTTTTTACCTTTTTATTTTTTTCTTTTTTTTAACCTCACTTTGCCCTTAGTATAATTCGATTACATTTCCCCCTCCTCTTCAGTCTCCTCCTACTATTACCCATTCTCCTCCTCCTAGTAATTTTATTACATTCTGCTTATCCGCCCCCCCCCACCGGTCATCTCCCTAATATTAACCTTCTCCCATGCATTTTACCTTTTTCTGCGACTCGGTTTTTTCTTAAGAGTAAGCCCTCAGCATAAATTTATTACATTTTCCCTTCTACCCACTCTCCTGCTCCTCCTCCTACTACTACTACCCTCTCTCCTCCTTCTACCCCTTTTCCTCCTACCAGTAATTTTATTACATTTTGTATTGCTTTCCTTCCTCCTCCTCCCTTTCCTCCTCTATACTCCCCCTCCTTCTGGCTTATCTGTCTTCTATCCGTCTTACCTTTTTGTGACTCACTTTTTTGAGCACATAGCCTAACCTTGCCCTCAGTATAAATTTATTACATCTTTCGCCCTTCTTCCCCCCTTCCTCCTACTTCCACCACTTTCCCTCCTCTCAGTTAATTTATAGCATTCTGTATCGTTTTTCCTCCCCCTCTTTTTCTTTCTCTTCCTCTTCCCTATCTTTCAGATCCTCTTATGTTCTTTTTTTTGTGCTTCGCTCTTTTGACTCTTGAGCTCGCGTTTTCCTCCTCCCAATCATTTTATTATATTTTGTATTGTTTTTTTTTCCTCTTCCTTTTACCCTCTTTTCCCCTTTTCTTTTCCCCCTCTCTCTATCTCTTTTATGAACTTTCTTGTATTCATTTTACCTCTGACTCTTTTAAACTCACCTCGCCTTTTAAGTTCAACTCTCCTGTTTCCTCCTCCTTTCTACAATTCTATCTGCCTCCCCCTCATTATCCTCACCTCTACCTTATCATTCTCCCATTCATTTTTTTACCTATTTTCGATTCCCTTGGCATAATTTAATTACATTCCCCCCCCATCCCCGTCTTCTCCTCTCCTTCTCTTTCAGATGATATGTGGTCCCTTCTGAGAGGACACGTTCTTTTTTGTATTTTACAAGGGAGTCACCGCTTATTAAGGTCCGACGGCCACTCAAGGATAAGGGTTATTTAATGTAAGTAGGTAGTTTTTAGGAACGGACAAAATGAATGCCGATGCTCAAAATGTATAAATATTTGACCGCTCCCTTTTCACCAAAAATCAGGAAATAAACCAATTTTAATTAAATTTTCAGTATTTATAAAATAATAATCACGGAATATATTGAACCCATTATTTCTAGTTAAATCTTAGTGGAAATTTATTATTTTGTTTAAACAAAAAAAAAAATTATTATTAAATGTATCTTTTTGCTTAAACAAAAAAAAACAAACTTTTATTAAAATTATTGTTTTCTGTAGTAAAAAAAAAAATGAAATAATTTATTTTTGCTTTTTTTTTATGAAATCAAAGCATCGTAAATTATAAAATTAAAAAAAAAATAATTTTTACATGAACATTACGAAAAAAAATCCCCTAAAGTCTGTAATAATAAATTCGATAAAACACAAAGAAAATTTAATTTTTCGAACTACCGATATAACCATTGAATTAAACATTGTTTATTTAATATTTTCACAAACAAAACAATTATAATAGCAAAAATATTTCGCCTTTTTTTTTAAATTACAGATTTCGCATAATTTTTATATGCAAGTTTTTAATAATTTCCTTGCTTGCATGAATGTGACTTTCGACGTAGCATAATTTTTACATAATCTCGAACAATAATTAAAAAAATTTAAAAACAGGAATATAAAAAATAATTAAATTAAAAAATGATAAAAATTGATACAAATGTGCAGAATAGGAATGTACGGATGCACGTATAGGGGGGGGGAATCTGACAACCTTACCTCCTTTTACTATCATTACTTCATTTTGAACAGCGTTTCAATTGGCTGTAATTTTGGGTTTCCGTATAATCGTGTTTACAAACCTTTATTGGTTACGTTTTGGCGTACTGCAGAATTACTTGCTTTTTGGAGGCTAATTAAGCTATTTTTAGCACAAACAAGGCGTTTTTTTTTAAATTTAATTCAATATCTTAGGATTTTACTTTACTAATTATCTTTGAAATAGACCCAGAAAACTAATATTTATCTTTTAAAGTATTTTTACAATGAAATTATTTAACTTCAAAATTTAGTTGAATTGATTAGCTCGCCGTGAAAACATTTTTCATAACTTTTTTTTCAAGTGTACAAATATTTTTTTCCTTTGGGAAATTAATTTTAGTCTTTAATCTTTCAAATACAATCAAAAAGTAGTCGGAAGCCCGCAAATTAATTATGATAAATCGGCTTTCAAAACTAGGTTCCTCTATCTTTATCCGTCCATTTTTACCCGTACCTAGCAGTTTAGTAATCGTTAATGATATAGATTGGGTAGAATTCGGATTCTTTAAGGAGACAACTCAACAATAAATTGTTTACATTGGACTTGAAGGATTCCATATTGTATTCGACCGGGAAGCCGATATGGAACAGTGTTCCACGTGCGGGCAGTTCTACGAAAAAAGCTTTGACTCACAGAATAGGTCATAGTGTTAAAAAGAAAATGTATTACATTTTCACCCCAAACAAGGCACATTGCCACTTTGATGAAGGGGGCTACTATTAGAGATACAGGCTACAGGGGGTACTAGGTGAGGAGTTAGGCAGCAAGATGTCGGTTCACATTATACTTGAACTTCTGCATGTCAGTACAGTTGGGGAAGCAGGGACCCGAAAGGGAATTCCAAAGTCTAGCGGTTCTGGAGAAGAAACTACTGGAGTAGAAGGCTCTCTTACATCTAGGGGTCTCTACTGTGAACGGATGGGATTGTACTGATTGTCGGGTTTGTCGGGGGTATTTACGTAGAGGGTGTAAAAGTGCTTGCAGCTCGTCAGAACATACACCGTTAAAGTACTTGTAGAAAAGGCAGAGGGATGCTACATTGCGTCGATGGGACAGAAGTTGAAGCTTGGATGATAGTTTAGGACCTATTAGGTTGGTGACTCTCTTTTGAACCTTGTCTAGGAGTGAGAGACTAGTAGCAGATGCATCGGCCCAGATATGACAACAATACTCCATACATGGGCGAATGGTGGCCTTATACAGGTACAGGATATTTTCAGGGCTCAGTAGCTTTCTAGCACGGTAGAGAGAACCTACCTTTTTCGCAGCGGTTCTGGCAATGCTCTCAATGTAATTATTCCAACTCATGTTTCCTGTGAACATTAGACAGAGGAATTTAAAAGATGTACGTTAAGATAAAGAGTCTTTGGCCATTGCTATTGGTGGTAAAGAAGGTTTCTTGTAGTTATTGAAGGAAACAAGTTTAGTCTTGGCAGCATTGAATGTGACCATCCATTTTTGTCCCCATTCCACTACAGATTGGAGGCCATTCTCTAGTGTTTCTGCCATTTCTTTAGATATATGTTCATTTGTTTTCCTGTCATGTCTGTTATAGAGCGTGGTGTCATCAGCATATATGCCCATTTCACAGACAATTTTGTCAGGGAGGTCATTAATGAATATTAGGAACAATAGAGATCCAAGGATAGACCCCTGGGCCACTCCAGCATTTATATCATATTTTTTAGATATGCGACCATCGATGACAACCTATATTTTTCTCTTATCTAAGAAGGATTTAATTATGTTAAGTATTCTACCAATGATGCCGTATGATTTAATTTTCCTGAGGAGACCCTCATGCTATACCCTGTCAAAAGCCTTAGATATATCTAGAGCTACCGCTTTGCCCTTCCCCGCTTTCTCCAGTGAATGGTATATACGTTCAGAAATTACAGTTAGAATGTCTGCTGTGGAACGGGCTTGCCAAAATCTATATTGTTGGTCGGTTAGAAGTTTAGCATCTGTAACGTGATGAACTAGAGCATGGTTAATTATGGACTCAAATATTTTGGCAAACGTGAGATGAAGCCAATGGGGCGGTAATTTGCTGGGTCAGTTCTTTCGACAGAATTCTTGAAAACTGGTACCACAGAAGTAATTTTCCCGTAGACAGGAAAGCAAGATTCATTAAGGCATTAGTTGTAAAGCTTGGAGAGGATTGGAGCTACTTCGGCTGAGCACTTTTTTAATAGCACAGCCGGGATGAGATCAGGTCCACATGCTTTTACAGTGTCAAGATTTTTTATAATGGCATGCACCTAAGAAGGAGTGATTTCCAGATCGTAAAGTGTGGCGTCTGTCCGCAAAGGAAAGTCTGGGATAGGATGGTTTTCAAACCGACTGGCAAGCATGTTAGCCTTCTCGGTTGCTGAGCAAACAACTTCATGATTGTTGGATAGTGGGGGAATTGTTGATTGCCCATTATTTACTACATTGTTGTAGATTTTCCATAAGTCACGGGTTCCTAATTTCTGAGATTTGATGCGTTTTTGGGTGGTTTCAGCAAATTCTCTCCTAGCTGTCGTTATTTCTTTCTTGCAGTTACTTCTAGCTTCTATATACTTCTGTTTGAACTGGATTTATGTCGGTTAAATCTGTGGTACATGTGCAGTCACACATGTGGAAGTAAACCATTGGAAGAGGGTGGCACTTGCTATAAAATTTCCGCGTGGGGACATGTGCTTAAATTTATGTTTTGAACCATTTAGTGGTCTCATTTGCGCACTGTTTAGCAGGAAGTGAAAAGATATTTCGCCATGGGGCGTATCTAATGAGATCCCTGATGGCTTCCCAGTCGGCCTTTTTATAATATCTCGTTGTTTTGAGCAATGGCTCTTCCATTTCGGTTCTAGAGTTTAGGGTGATTTTAACTATTATCACTACATGATCAGCATTCCCAATTTGGGGTGTGGGCGTTCGTAACACAATCATCAGGAACTGTGGTCAGAAACAGATCTAAAAGTTATGAGTGTTGCTCTTGCTAGTCAGGGAAACGGGTTGGAAACATAATCATCTGTGATAAGGAATGAGATATAGAAAAGCTATGTGTTGTGGTACCAGCCGCGTCTGTGTAATTAGAAAATCCAAGCCAGTTACTGTGGTGGACATTGAAGTCACCAAATACATGAACTGATGCGCTAGTGTCGAGGGAGAGTGCTGTATCTATGCTGTCAGAGACTTTGCTTATTAGGGTACAGTCCTGGGCCGAGGGAGAGCGGTAGAGAAAATTAAAGTAACTAATATTATGTTGCATGTTAAGTCTAAAGCACATAAAGGCTTGGTCGTCCGATTCTACTTTTCTTTCTCTAGTCAGGGGGGAGGGTGTTTCGAATATATACTCCAAGTCCGTGCATATGTCTGTCAGAGTCCTTACGGCAGAGTGGGAGATATCCGGGCATGTTAAAGTAGTTAGAGGGGATAGGGGAGTGTAGGTTAGTGTCACTTAGTGCTAAGATATCCGGGGGGTTTGTTAGGAGAAATGCTTCAACATAATTTAAATTAGTTCTAAGCCCACGGATGTTAGTAAATGTAAGCATCAAGGGAGGAGGCAATTTGATTTTCTTTGAGTTTTGTCCTGGTTTAAGCGTGATTTTAGATTGTACTGTCATTTTTTTTTTAAGTTTCAGTTAGATAAGGGGTGCTGAACAAATGGTTACACACCAGGCATGCAACACAAGTAGACCATCAGCTGACTTTCCATCTACTAGGAATGTGGCCTCAGGAAAGCCCACCGGGGATGAGTGCAGGGTCCCTTTCCATGCGCGACATGGCACTACAAACATCCCGATATTATTCAACTGTTGATGGAGCAACCGCTCTAAGCGCTACCAAAGAGTTAGGCGCCTGTACTACCAGTCGGTAACAGCAGCCAGGAACTGTCAATCCGGTACCCTCAACCCATCAGTCGATGGTCAACCCAATCTACTTGTACTGGCATTATGATGTTCAAGCACTCCCAACGTCCAGTTTAGAGGGGGGTAAAAATATTTATTTCTATTCCAGTTCTTTTTGTCTATTTCATTTTGTGGGAGGTTCCTAAGTAGTTAAAGATATGAACTTCCCCTACTCTATATCTGTGCCTAAATCAAAACGCGGATTCCATGAACAAAGCTTCTTTCTTAGAACTGCACGCCTGTGGAACTCTGTTCCGTCTGCCTGCTTCCCACCGGACTACAACTTGGATGTCTTCAAGTCCAACGTTAACAAAATCCTAATGAACCGCCCCTTAAGTAAACACTTCATCAAATCTCCACACTAACGTAATGTACTTGCAATAACCCTTATCCTTGAGTGACTTCCGGGCCTTGATAAGTGGTGATCACTGTGTAAAAAAAAAAAAAAAAAAAAAAAACTGGGTGTGCCGAGTTCGAGTCTAACCTTTATCCCTCAAATCGACAGAGGTTCGACCATTACTGTAATGCCCTGTTTCCTGTTTATAGCAATGTAATGCTGGTTCCGTGCACTTCTAGCAGGTCCCCTCTACCAGGCTTTGCTTTCATTTTTTGAGAAGATGTTAGTTTATAGCTAATCGCCCGAGGTGCCTCTACTAGAAAATTCCGACGTGGTTGCTCGGCTATCTTTTGCAAGGTCAACGTGTTCCTTCTCTTGAACGATGATTATTTAATCCCATTTCCCGATCCTAGTGTTAAAGTTCTGTAATAACCTTGCTCCCTATTTTTAAGAAATGGTTAGTGTATAGCTAATCGCCTGAGGTGCCTCTGCCAAGAAATACCTACGGGACTGCACAGGAACCCTTTGTAGCTCCAGTGATTCACATCTAAATAGCTGACTTTTCAATCCCATTTTCCGACCCTTGTATCACAGCCCTCTAGTTCAAATCTAGTTCGTTCCACCGAAACACTTTCACTTAGGATGTTTGCAATGTGGTCCCTCTTATAAATGTAGCAGAGGGTGGACGTGCGTATGAAAATGCATTGGAATTGACGTCACCAGTAAAGAAAAAGAGTATAAAAAGGAGAAAGAGCACGTTAGCGAGGACGATCTCGTTAGAGATATGGATGACGTTCGAAATCACCTTAGAGACGTTGGTGACGTCACAGCTATAATGAGAAGTCACACGTGGCGGGAGAATATAAAAATAAATGCCGTTGTTACAACGGGATAAAAACGAGTTGAAGTTCTTTCTTATTCTTTGTCTATTTTGCGACGTAGGCTACACTATGTTGGCCTATTTCCCCTTCATTCCTCACATTAAAAATCGGCCCTGTGCCTAATTTGCTCAGTGGGGGTGCAAATAAATACCTTGGCCTTCGGGTCAAGATCAAAGTGTTGTATCTGTTCTTCAGATGATGCACTTCCATTTCTTGTTCTCTTTCGGTGGAGGATCAATCCTTCACGACTGAGACAATTTTTTATTGTACCTTTTCTTCACGTTAAAAAACGACCCTGGTGTCTAACTGTCCCGTGGGGAGGCATAGTAAAGAGGTACACCATGTTGGATGACGTAATATAAGTACTCATATCTTTCTAGACATAATTCTAACCCGAAAGATATCGAGGAAACCAATGCGTACACTAGAATCATTTGATTCATATGAAATGAATTATATTTTGCATCGCTCTCTATCTCCCTCCTCCTACTTCTCCTCCATTTTCTCTTATTTATCACTAGCAGACCACCCGGCCTTGCCCGGTCATAAAAAAAAATACGCAACAATATTATATTTTAATTAATGCAAAATTCTTACTTAAATAAAAATACCGTAGCTATTAAACGTAACGATGAATTCCTTAAAACAAAAACTGAGATATGCACATGTTTTTTTTTTCTAAACAGTTCACTTCTTGTAAGTGAAAAAAGAAATACTCGAGCTGAGACCGAAACTCAAGAAATTGAGACATATGCATTCTAAGCAATTCATTTCTTCTAAGTAAAAAATAATCTGAAATCGAAACCAAAACTTAAAGACTGAGTCGAGCACGATAACCATTAGGTCCGCTTGGCACGATATTTGCAAAGGTTTTTCAAACCTACTTATCCTTAACATAAATAATCTGAGCGATTCACGCATGCGCATTTAACAACCAGATAAAAATCCGATGACCCCAACGTACCAATTTTCAATTTTCGCTCGTAAGCAACCTCCTTTACCGGATAAAAAACAATGAGAACGTTTTCCACATCTCTGAATGCCTTCTATACAAATTTTCAAGTATGTAGATAAAAAATCGTTGAGTATATAGGTTGAGAAGTGCCTTCACACACATACTCACTTTTATAGACGTATAGATTAACGCCAGGGATGTGAGTTCCGTTATAGAAACGTTGATTTAATTTGAATGAAAAATGCATCAGGTGCGCTTGAAAGTCAAATTACAACGTAATATTATGAAAATAGACAAATATTTTACTTGTTTGAAATTTATAATTTAAATATATTAAGTAGTCAAACTCCATCCTCAGTATTTTATTTATCCTTAAAAAAAACAACAACAAAAAAAAAAACAACAACAGCCAAGCTTAAGAATTTTTATGTCGACCTCGGGAATTCGTTAAAATGTAGGCGTTTCTAGAGTTTTCAATGGGCGGTTTTCCCAGTGTAGTCGAGTCTGTCATTTATTTAGTTATTCTTTTGGGGCTCTTTTTCTACATTCACTTATATGATTTGTTGTTTCGTCTCTTTGGTAACAGAATACTATATTTGCTATTTTCCAGATCTTTATCTATGCTGGCATATACTAATTCCTTCTGATGACGAATGTTAGTAACGATCACATTTGTTTATTAAAGTGTTTTTCGTAGTTATGTCCATGCGTCCCTATAACTTGCCCACCTTTGAATGCTGCAGGTTTGCTTTCGGTTTCGATTCTAGCTGATGGCACCCAAATACTTTTTTTTTTTTACTTTTGAAATCACGATTCTATAATAATATATACGAAATCTGGACAAATTAAAATATCATATTTAAGCGTATTTTATGCCAAGCTCCCCTTCCGCTAGTCTCTTTATATTTCTCCATATTGCCATCTTTTTCATCTTCCCTTTTTCTATCGATTTCTCAGTGTTGTCTAATTTTTCTTCCTCTTCTTCTTTCATGTCTCGTCTTTTCTTCGTCTTCCTCTTCTTTCATGTGTCCGTCTTTTCTTCTTCCTCTTTTATGTGTCCGTCTTTTCTTCTTTTTCTACTTCTTTTCCTCTGTCTTGTCCCTTCTTTTTTCTTTTGTTGTTGTTGTTGTTGTTGTTGTTGTTGTTGTTGTTGTTGTTGTTCTTCTTCTTCTTCTTCTTCTTCTTCTTCTTCTCATACCCTCGTCTCCACTTTATTATATCCTCATCCATATTACATTTTCATTTTTCACCTTTTCATCTTGTTTTAATATCTTTCTTTCTTTCGTCCCATCTTACGCATTTTTCATCGCAATGTCAACACCAACGTTTAGGGTTATTCTTTCCCGCGTAGAAATTGTTTATTTCGTCCATTTTCTCTCTCTCTCTCTTTTTTTTTTGGCTTGTTGTACCTTTTCTCTTTATTGTATTTATTTCCCTATTCAAAACCTCTTCGAACGCTTTACCCCCCACCCCCACCCAACGAGCTGGAAGCATTCATCCTTACCCTCTACCTCATCAACACGCTATTTCTTCGCGACCACACCCCAGTATCAACCCTCTTCACCCATCAACCTCAAATAACATTAAACCCATCAGCATTACGATCAGTTTTTTTGTTTCTTTATTTTAACAAGTTTTCTTTATTTTCTAAACATTTTCTTTTTTATTTTGTCTTTTAGCAAATCATGGAGTCAGTCACGACCATTCCTAGCTGAAATTTTCAATCGATCTCTTTGTTATTGTTGAAAATCACGACGACTACTGAACCAGCAAAGCCCGACCATCTCGCCCCATCCAGCTATTGTGTACGCCATCGATATTATAATGGCTGGTAATAAAACCATTACAGCTATCACCGCCAAAATAACAAAAAAACAAAAAAAAAAACAACTCCATTCTTATGATCATATGCTTCGAACGAAAATTCTTTTATGCTTATACAAACGTTCAGGTCGTGGAACACGGTTAAAGGCAAGAAGAACGGAACCAGCGATCCGTGTTCGATTTCTAGCTGACGTAGTTTAGGATCACTTTAACCTTTCGCTTCAAGGAAAAATACATACATTAACTTTTTTTTCGTTGCTATTTATCAAACAGCCGAGCATATTGTTAAAATGTACTGTCATTGGCATGTCACGACGACTTACATTACGTATTGAAGGATGGGAATATCGACAAGTAATGTTACATGATAAAAGGTCATGTATCGGATAAGGATTACATTAACTATTGTTAATATTAACAAGGGTCGAACTAAGTACATATCAAAGTGACACGAAGTTTACGGAAATAAACCATCACGAAAGAAAGAGGAAGGCTTAGATGAAATCACCGTAGAGTTAAACAAAGTGACGTCAGTGACGTGGCAAATGGCATCACGGATATGGAGGTTGACAAAGAAACTAAGATTCAGTCAATCTCCTAATCTATCACACTCCAGCCAGCCAGCCATTGTATATATATATATATATATATATATATATATATATATATATATATATATATATATATATATATATGTTGTTTTGAAAATGTATATAATCAATAACTCATCTACTCCTTCATGGTCATTTATATATATATATCATATATCATGGTCATTTATATATATATATATATATATATATATATATATATTTATATATACACACATTTATGTATATATATATATATATCATATATCATGGTCATTTATATATATATATATATATATATATTTATATATATCATATATCATGGTCATTTATATATAAATTTATATATATATAAATTTATATATATATATAAATTTATATATATATATTTATATATATATAGAGAGAGATTTATATATATATATATATAAAAATTTATATATATATATATATATATATATATATATAAATATATATATATAAATTTATATATATATATATATATATATATATATATATATATATATATATATATATATATATATATATATATATATACCCTGCCATGGGCATGACGAGTAAAATCTATTTCCTCTAAAAATTTTTTATATTTTTTTAGGAAGATAAAAATCAATATATCATGTTTATGATTATAGAATCATATAGAAACCCCTCAAGAAATTCATATTTGTATTCTCCTGGAGGTTGGACTTCAATTTATTAATCTTTTGTACTCAGATTGAAGTCCAACCTCCAGGTGATCCCCACTTAGAACAAATGACTGAGCACGTCTACTCGCTCATGGTTGACTGAACGAGAGCAAGTGTCACCGTATGTTGAATTAAGATAAAGAGTTTCGTCAAAATTCTGCACCGATTCTCGAGTTTGACATAAAGACTTCCGAATTCTACAAGACACAACTGAAGAAGGGCGAAGGTTAAATCAACCAAAATGTTGTGAGAATAACACCCGAGCTGAGAACAGTAGCCCGATTAATCCAAATCATAGAAATTTCAACTTTATCCCAACTTATGTATTTAATCACAGAGAACAGAAAATCGAGTTAACGGTAGCATATTTTAGTAATTCGATGACGTAGCTTCCTGTTGAATGGATCCAGCAAGTCATAGAACACACGTTCCCAGTGTATTTTAAAGAAGTAATGAAATAAAGTAAAGAAAATGATTAATTATCTAAATAGAAAATAATCGATGTCCTTCAGCCCAAGGATGGTAAATTAATTAGGAGCGTAAATGAATGTTTAAGGGTGCGTGGGGTTCTTTTTTCCTTAAGCTACACAGTTTTGCCACCTATTCTTCACAATGATAACTTTGGGAGGTTATTTAATTGATTTGGCTGTAAGCTTAAATCATTACTAACTACTACAGATTTTGCAGACATTGGTCGACAACCATTCTCCTCTAATAATGGAAACAAGAAATAGGCTCCAATCACATATCGCCATGCATCTGTCTCTTATAAACGCGGTGAATATTACTCTTTTTATTTTGTATTTTAGTTACGTTGGCTCTCTAATATTTTCCTCATCATCGCTATTTCATCCAGTGGTTGTTATACAAAAGGTATACAAAATAAATAAACCAGTTCCCACGAAATAAACATGAAGGCTTAGATGAAGCCAACGTAGTTAAACAAAGCGACGTCAGTGACGTGATACATGGCCTCACGGATATCGATGTTGACAAAGAAACTAAGATTCACTCAATCTCTCAATCTATCACGCTCCAGCCAGCCATTGTTCATGCCGTCGGTAATAAAACAGATGGCCATAAAACCATTACAGCTATGTAACGTAATTCCTCATTGAGGAGCGTTAGAACTACGCTGGTAGCTTTGTATTCCCGGGTGACGCCAGATAACCCAAGGATTTAAGATAGAGAAGATAAATATATATATTTTATTTCATGTCAAAATACATATTGTTTGAAACCAGAGAAATATATTTTTACGGCTAAAAGTTGATAACAGGAAATTTCACTTATAACATTGTCTGGCCTTAAATGAACTCAAGGTCGGATGTCAGAATTGACATCTGAACTTGCAAATCGTGAGAATGCGTAATTCAGATTTCAGGTGTGGGAAACGTATCCACGCAAAACCCTAAACCTTTCGATTTCGTGGCGAAATCTTATTGGCTGGGGAGAATTTCCACCCCATCCACATACCTTACTATATATACGACTGTCGTGCGAAAACTAAGAGAATGGAGACTTTCAGATCAGTTAGAGTTGGGAGTTGAAGCAGATTGCTTGTTGAATCCGAGAAGAGACGTGACCCCTCCCCACCTCATCCATCCGTCTGTCGCTGTCTGTGAAGAGATTTGAGACTTTGGAAAAACTTACTACGAATTGAATGAGAATTGTAAAAACATTTTTGTACATAATTTTGTAAAAATTAAGCTTCTGTAGATAGACTACAATTGTTTGTCTTTCTTCCAGCCTGCCGCTTCGATATTCGCTTTCAGCATACGAGATTTCATGTAACAACCTCAGTGAAGACTAGATGACACGTGCCGAGAATCTAGAGAAATGAGTCCTTAACCACCTTCTCGAGTGAGGCGTTACACTATCGCCGCCATAAAAATCCTCGTTCTTATAGTCTCATGCTTCAAACGTAAATGATAAAGTTTCTTTTCATGCAAGGAAGACACAAGGAGATGTTCGCTGAGTTTCTCAAAAGTTTTGATTTTGGAGAGAATTGACTCATACCGAAGAGAGAGAGAGAGAGAGAGAGAGAGAGAGAGAGAGAGATGAAGGAGGGAAGGAAAGGCTAACGTTCTCACAGCTAATTATTTAGTTAACTTCTTAACAGAAGACATGTGACATGTGGACAGAGTTATCGCGGTAACATTTCGCACTTAGCAATTATCAAAGTTTTCTACATTAACCAGTGTCTCGTATTTGCTATCATAAACAACTCGCATTATTAACGATGTCTTTATCGTACTGCTTCCACAGAAAGACTGTCTTAAAAACGTTTGGTTTCTCCCAATGTGACGTCATTCGTGATCTTGACTTACATCTCATTTTGTTTGGATGATCATGAGATGCACTCAATGTGACCCTAGTCGAACTTCATATTAGCTGACCTAATCGTCATCGACATAGGGTCCATAACTCGAGACACTCAAGCTAACACTAGATTTCTTCATAAGATACATAAAAATCCGAGTGCTCGTTTAAGATTCCTTTCTACTTTTCCAACTTGAAGATAACAACCGTATCGAAGCAGCATTACCCCAAGCGGGTTGAACCGGCTTTGTTCGAAGGACAAAGTTTCATGGGAGTATGAAATTCACAAGCGGTCCCCAATCACATGTAAATATCCGTCAGGGAAGATGACGACGTTAGATTTTTGCAGCTCTTGCAGTGAGATATCGACGTCCTCCTACCTACAGTGCCTGGTGACCCATCTGGTACTGACCAGATTGAACATTACTTAGCTTCGTTGATTTTACGAGCCCTGACATATCAACGTGATCATGCCGTATTTTTAATAAGTCAATAAAGAATATTAATTTTCATTTTTCTCAATCAAGCGTTTAACTATATGATAGTTTATCTTTCTTGTAGTTTGTTAATGAATTGTACAATTTCGTTGGTGTTGCCGGTTTTATAGTGATAGGCGGATCATATTAAATGAATATAGTCTATCAACATTTTCTTTTCTCAGTCTTCCAACACTTTCCACAAGATTCTGGCGGTTCTCTACCACCCATTCTAGAACATGCTCGTACTATTTTTTGTAATAGAAAGTAAGTAAATGGGTTATTTTTTCGTTTAATGATTTTTCTCTCTCTTGTATTGTTCAATCTTACCTATGCATTAAATGTACTTCAATCCGAGCCCAAAAATATGTATCTTAGTGACGCCATATTTTAATGTTAGTAGCATTCGTTTATAAAGCGAATAACTGGATTCGGAAATATGAGAATTATCAGAGCGCAGCCAATCAGAATGGGTGGAATTTGGGAAGGATACTTTATTATTTATGAATCAGGTATTGGAAAGATTATGTTATGTCTACTTATTTATGAACCAGTTATGACAGGTGTAATCACAGTATCTGTGGAATATGTAGAATTGGTCCCGGTGACAACTGGTAGCCGTGGTAGGACTAAATATTTAGAGAGAAAAATAGGGACTCCTTCTTCTAAAGATGTTGCGATTGTGATGGTGTTGCTCGTCAGATACAATGTAGAATTTTATTATGTCTGAATTTGTCTATAATGGTATGCAAAAGCTGCATAAGATAGTGGCTATTAGACTAGATGCATTGAATTTGTATGTGGCATCTGTTGTTGCAAACCTACGATACTCTGGTCCAGATGGGAATTTATGCAATCATTTTATTATTATTATTATTATTATTATTATTATTATTATTATTATTATTATTATTATTATTCACTAAGAGTCTTCAGACAGGCCATCCTCAAAGAATTCTCTTTGAGAACAACCAGTGGTTGTCCCTGGATTCTGAGTGACAAGTCTCCCCGGATTTCTAGTACTCACCATATCTTTCAATAATCTTTGCAAATTATTTTGCATTATCACAATAGCCGTTTACCATTGATTTCTGTTTGGTAGAGACCATTGGTCTTCACCGGAACCTAGATGGCAATAAGCCTTCACAAGGTCCCAGTCCTATTCGCACTCATCCAATGGAGGTCTTGGTTATGCTTTCTCTCCTTGGTCTTTTCATCTTCCCTTCTCAATTATTTGGTATGGCGCAAATTTCTATTGGCACTGCAATTATTATTTTCTTACAATTATACAGTTTCAGTTATTATTATTATTATTATTATTATTATTATTATTATTATTATTATTATTATTATTATTATTATATTAGCTGAACTCTGTACTAGGATTTCTCACACAGTTAGAGATTTTAATGTATCAGTCTTGCAGAGCACCGTTCATCCACACGTGATCCATTCAAAAGTTACATCCGTCAACATTTTGTCAATTTGATATGCAGTCCTTTCATGTAAGTTGGTAAATTTTTTTTGTAACTAAAACCCCTGTACACAATCTGGTCTGAGAGTTTTCCAATTTGGAATTTTCTTACATTGTTTGCTCACTTTCACCACATCTTGGGGTTGATGTAATTTACTTTGAATTTCATTCTTCGTATATTCCATCCACAAAACACTTCCATTATGTACATTTCAAATATCACTCCAAAACCTTGTGCTCTATTCTACCTTTGGTACATCATTTACTTAATTTGTCCGTCTATTAGAATTTTTTTACACTTCATTTACACTTCATTTTTACACTTCATTTTTTACACTTCATTTTTACACTACATTTTCACATTTCATTTTTCTTACACTTCATTTTTACACTTCATTTTTAATATTTCATTTACACTTCATTTTTTACACTTCATTTACTTATTTTGACCGTCCATTCGTCGAACTTTTTTACACTTCATTTACACTTCATTTTTACACTTCATTTTTGCATTATATTTTTACACTTCATTTTTCTTACACTTAATTTGACCGCCTATTAAGTCCATTCGTCTAACTTTTCTACACTTCATTTACACTTCATTTACACTTCATTTTTACATTACATTTTTACACTTCATTTTTACATTACATTTTTACACTTCATTTTTCTTACAGTTCATTTGACTGTCTATTAAGTCAATTCGTAGAACTTTTTTGGTCCAGACCAAACAACCTGTTCACTTCTCTCTTATCTTTCGTGCTTTTGTGTGCATTCTTTGTTTGATCTCATCTATGACAGTTAAAATTCCCTTTCTTTTCACTCTGCACTTTTCATTCAGTTGTTTGAACTTCATGAACTTCCTGAACAGTTGTCTTCCTCGCACCCAATTATCCTCTCAACCCTCTCTCAGGCAAGTTCACATCCTTTTTTAATTTTTTTCTTTGCCACCTATTTCAATTTCTATCTTTTACAACGCCTTTTAAATATAATAAATTTTTAAATATAATTTCGATTGAAAGCCGACTTTTAAAATGATATTTCTGCTAGCATAGTGATCCGATGTTGGCCAGGATTGAATGAGGATCAGCCAATATCTCAGACTCCCATGGTTTTATTGTCATCTAAATCGGTGAAATCGCCCATTTTTCAATAAAATCGATTGATGATCTAATCTAATTGCGGATCCTTCGCAGTGCACCAGGAGTAATTTCACATGCCTCTTGCTATGACTTATTTCACAATTCATTGTAATTTACATTGCACTGTAGAGAACTTAATTCTATAAAAGAAGTTGATTCTATAAAATTATTTTATAAATAATGGCTTGAATTAAAGCTTAAATAGCAAAACAGTCAATTATCACTCCAGTTTTCCTCCAAATAGAAACATTAATTTCGATGGCGCCCCTGTCATATCAAAGGATCTACTGTTAATTTTATATGTCGAGTCTTTTGTCTTGTGTGGTAATAAACTTCTCAAATGCACTTGCGATGTTAGGCTGTGTAAGGTGTTAACTTCAACCCAAGTCGCCAGTTCCCTCTTTCATCGAATTATTTCGATTATTGATTATCATTATTTATTGAATACATTCCGATACAAACCTATCTAAGAACACTGCCAGGCACATGAAGTTCCTTCGACTTCCTTCGTGTGAAATTTCAGAAAAATCAGCCCAGTCGTTTTCAAGTTCATAGGGAACTCACTCACAGATACACAGCACATAGACATAGCTCCTTTGATTTAGTAGTAGCGATAGTATTCTGAAAGGGAACTGAACATTTCATTTTTTCGCCATAACGTTCCAAGTGATCTATCGCTAATCGGCACGACCGTCACAGAAGCATTGGCTGTCATGCATGTAATTATTTTACCATATTTCAATAGAACAGAAGTTTTTGTGCCCGCTTTTTATATTCTCTTCTCGTCCAACCGCTGGAAGATCGGCATTCAATACGCACAGATTCGTCTTGTCTTCCAGCCTGGATTAAGTTTATCCGAAGGATTCCAAAGGGATCGAAAAGGATCATCGTAATACCATTTTGTTGTTCTTCTTGAAGACGGATTAAGGCTTGTGCTTATATCATTGATTTGCGGTTCCAAATAGAATGATGTTAGCGCTGCCGATTACGCACTGGAACCGTGGAAATTCCACACGCGACGACAACTGAAGATTACATATTCCCTCATCCTTGCACCGGCTTCAGGTACGTCCTAACATTGCTATTAGACTCTTTGTCGGTCAGTTAGTCTGTCACACTTAAGGTCGAAATAGAATTGTAACGGCTTAAGCAGAAGATCGACTAAAAAAATTGCATTGTTTGAATCATTATTCGGATTATTATTAATTCTATCTTCACAACTTTTCAGTCGATGTAACCTCCCACCTTTTTCAAACGCATCTTTTTGAACTTGAAAATATTTGTATAACGTCAGTTATCGGACAATGGTATTAGATTCTTATAATTAATAACTAATTAAATTTATGTTTTTGAATTTTGAGATGAGAATTAATAATCTATATATTAATACCGTAGAACCTTTAACGTACGTCCGTACGTGTGTCACGGTTTCCAGATTATAAATTATTTGATCGGGAGATCCTATTTATTAAAAAGGAGGATAGAAGGTGATAATATACTACGAAAATTAATGTAGATTCGCCAATTTAATGTTCGTAGTATGTTATTACTTACTATCTTCTTGGTTTTCTGGCTAGGTTGGTTGGTTGGTTGGTTGGTTTACGGCATATCAGCCCCTTAATGCCAAATCCAGTGATTTTGAAGAACAATTTTTAAATAGAGTATATTTGTTTTTTAAGTCTGTTTCTATTTAACCCATAGTTGGGACCCTAACAGGTACTACCGCTCCGGATCAGAGTGGACTAGGGAGCAATGGTAATTAAAGGGCTGCTCCACACTCCCCAAAGCCCAAAAACTGGGGCATCACCATCGGACATAGTTTAAGGTCATATCCAGGACCTTCTGGCTAGGATCCAAGGGTAGTATCTGTTCTGTCTAAATATAGCATAATGATATCGGAGGTTTCCGTTATAGCCAGTATGTATTGGGCGTAGATACCATGGAAATATGTCTCAGACTCCCTCAAGGATATCGGCAATATCAGTATAATAACTAGATATATTCGGACACTATATTACTTATTTATTTATATTATTAGATTACTTAGATAAATACTTTTACAGTTTTAACAAAAAGACTACAATAATATCGCGGGGTCTCCATTCATTCTGAACGTCGCAAAAAAAAAAAAATGCCAACCAGCAATTTATTACATATGAAAGCTGTCGCCGTGGAATTTCCACAGGTCCCGCTAGTTTGCATTATTCCGGCTATTGTTCCAATGTTAAATCCTATTATCACAACGTATATATATATTTTTTATTTTTAGGAATCCTTTGAGATGAGGCTTCATAATTTCATTTTTACGAACTCATCTTCTAGTTGTTGTTGTTTTATCGCGTTTTGGCCAACTCATCTTCTGGCCTTCTTCAGATGATTAACTGCGATGGAATAGAAATGCTGAGTTTTGTAACTGTATCCGCAGTAATTACTGCCTTCCAAATGAGGACACGTATTCTCACAACGTTTTGATTTGCGTTACGAGCATTTTTTCGAACTTGTATTTTTTTTAAATAATATAAATCATCGGACAATGTACATTAAATACTTACTAAATTTATATTAATTCATTTACTGCGGACAATCATTTTCATCTTTCTTAGTTGTTGTTTCACGACGTTTCGGCTAACTATTCCTCTGATCTTCATCAGGTGGTAACCGCGACGGATAGGAACTACAAATCTCCTAACTGCATTCTCAGCAATTACTGCGATCCGTAGATGTTGTTGTCCCACCACGATTTTTTTTTGACAAAGTAAGCTTCTGTCCGGCTTTGGGTAGGATTGAAACCGCTATCTTCAGACAATTCTCACCTGGAACCGTAAAGATTCAAAGTCTCTATCAACTGCGCCACTGGTCGAGAAGTGCGATCAAGGTTGGATATTTTGGTCTTATAAATCCACGTTTATTTATTATCTGATTTTCCATAGTTGGGTCCGTGCCGAATAGTATATATATTGTTTTAATGGAATTCATTATTGAGATGAGCATGATTTATTATTTTATTTATTGACGGCTATTATCCTCATCTTTCTTAGATGTTGTTTTCACGACGTTTCGGCCAACTATTCCTCTGGCCTTCGTCAGGTGGTAACCGCGACGGATAGGAACTCCGAATCTCCTTACGACAACAACTACGGATGGCAGTAATTGCTGAGAATGCAGTTAGGAGATTTGGAGTTCCTATCCGTCGCGGTTAACTCCTGACGAAGGCCAGAGGAATAGTTGGCGAAACGTTGTGAAACAACAACTAATAAAGATGAGAATAATAATCTGCAATAAATAAATTAATATAAATAATACTCATCTCAATAATGAATTCCAATTAAAAATTTATGTTTCGAAATTTTTAAACGATCACTGGAACGTCGCATTCGGGCGAATACATTTTGACAATCTAGAGTGTTCGAACGAGCGGAAGTCGTGAAAATTGCATTAGATGCTTAGTTGACTGCTTTTGTTATAATTCCACAATAATTTAGCAGCTATTTTTATCGGTTAAAAATCAAGTTGTTTCCATTTGAGTTATGTTATTCTTACAACATCTTAGCCGATGTAACCTCCGACTTTCTTTAGTGATTTATACGCAATTTCAAATTGAACCTTATAGTTAAATTACTGGGGGTAGATTATACTCGTTCCGTCAGATATGAATGTATAGAAAGGAGAATTGACGGTTAAATATGTCTCCATCCTTTCATAGGATTAAGATATGTCCAAGCATGACTATCGGGATCTTTAACAGGAATTGAACCTTTTCTGTTGACTAATGCTTCTGGTGCATTTCATCCATTTTTTTGCCAATACTCCACCGCTGTAATAGTTTCACTTGCATTAAAAAAGCTGTAATGGGTTAGACCGGTCGCAGACCACCAAACAGTCAGGGAAATGTCCTGTAGCTTCATCGGCGTCTAACCACTGAGCTGAGCGTCGCCGGTGATCGTAAAGAACCCACTTTTAATCACAAGTCACAACCCGATCGAGAAACAAGTTGTTGTTGCATAAAAGAAGAGAAAATGGCACTTCATAACAGCGTTTCTTTTGGTTGTAGTTCAATTCGTGAAGCACCCATTTATCAAGTTTTTTTTCCCTTTCCAATCTCTCCCAACTGGTTGGAAATCGTCATATAGGTTATGTTTAATTCAGAAGCAAATTCTGGAACAGTTGTGAGTGAATTGGCTTCAATTAAGGCTCTTAATTGATCGTTGTCAATATCCGATGGCCAATCATCTTGCTCATCATCTTCAAGACTCTTGTCGCCGCCACGAAATTTCTTATACCACCATTGTGGTATGCGTTCAGTAGTAGTTGATATCGCGAGCTGTTTCAGTCTAGCTTAAATTGAAATAAGAAAATTGTGCGAATTTGAATTTTTCCATCTTGTATTCAACGTTCTGAAAAGAAGACATAATTGTTTTAAAACGATTGTAATTTAAACGATTAGATAAAGCGAAAAAAGGCCTTTAAAATGATATACAAAGTAAAAATATTATAATGAAACCATATTTGAAATCAAAATTAAAAATTCCGCAAGAACTTTCGTCCCAACCTAATAGTAGCTAAAGTACAATAATAGTTATTGTTAGAAATTTTTTTCCGTGAGTTTTGAACATTGGATTAAGAATCGCAGTTGCGTTAGCATAATAATATCTATATGAGTGTCTTTATATACGGGATACGTTTGTGAAGACTGCTGTTTATTGTCTATACTACACATACTACTTCTATGTGGCTATTTTATGTGTGCGAGGCTGATGCTTGATGCCTGGTGAAGAGTGGCATATTACCACTTGGCACGTCAGAGGCCCACTATTTGAGATAAGGTGTAATAGGGGACTGCGGGGAGTTGAGCAGCAAGATGTCTGTTCACATTGCATTTAAACTTCTGCAGGTTAGTACTGTCAGGGAAACAGAAAACAGGAACTGAATCCCAACGTCTAGCAGTCCGAGGAAAAAAATATTACAGTAGAAGGCTTTCCAACATCACGAACTCTCAAAAAGCGAATGGGTGGGATTTTGCTATTTGTCGGCTTAATTTGGAGTATGTATTTACATCGAGTGGAGAAAAAGTGCTACGTTTTCATCAGATCAAATTAAAATACTTGTAAAACAGGCACAGAGACACAACATTGCGGCGATGGGACAGAGGTTTAAGAGTGAGAGACTAGTGTTAGATGCACCAGTCAAAATATGGCAACAATACTCCATGCATGTGCGAGTTGTAGTTTTGTTAAGATATAATATACTCTCTGGTATAAGTAACAAATAACGCTGTATGTTTTGGTTTCAATTCTAGTTGGTCGCACTCAGATAATATATTATTTAACCTTTGAAACCACTATTACATAATACAATAGGGAATTGGCCCTATAATAATAAATGCCAAAACTGCGTAAATTACTAAATCATATTTTAGCATACACGGCATAATCACGTTGACACATCGGTTTCCGCCGGATCATTGAAGTTAAGAAACGATGAGCCTAGCTAATACCAGATGAGTAACCATTTGGGAATACTATGCGCTGTATAGGTTGGCAGGACAACACTGTTGTCAAAAGAAAAGTTAGGCAACCTCCTTCCCTCCGCTAATCTGTGGGAAACCCATGGGAAAACTCGAGTACCCACATCAGCCCCCCCCCCCCCCCGGGTAACGTGAGGTCATGGAAAGCAGGGGACTGATGTAATATGGAAGCAATCAGGAATAATTCTGTTCATGGTTTCGTATCTCGTTGTGCTGGGGAGAGGATCCCGTTGGGTACAATGGTCAGGACAATCGCCCAGTACGGGCATTGCGCGGACAGAAAGAAACTGCAACCTAGTGTTTGTACAACTGCAGAGAAAGCTGTGATAATACATCAAAACGCTTTCGAGAAAACAGCGTGAAAGAGGTTGAGAATGATAAGTATCAATGAATTTATGACATCCTCGAAGGAGAAAGATACACGGAGAGTCATAGCCATCAATGCCTGAACCATACAGGACACCACTTGAACTTGAGTGTTGTCTATGAATGCTAAACATTTGCAACAGCATTGGAAATGTTCGCAATTCATATTGCCTGTGAATATCAAGCTTTCTTTGCAGCAGCCTTGGCAATGTCCTCAATGTATTTGTTCCAATTCATGTTACCTGTGGATGCTAATGTTGACAGGAAGTGTCCGCGTTAGGCGCATAAATTGAATAGGCGTATCTTTTTGTATTCATTTTTGTTTTACATCATCACACTCTTTGCATTGATCTTCTCTTTCCCGCCTTTATCCTGTTTCCAATCTTGCTTGTGCGGACGAGGTTTTTATCTGCGCGGCAAATATGGATTATTTCACATGCGAACAACGAATAAGGGAAACATGGACGAATATTTTTTCCTTATTCAACCTCTACTTCTTTTGGTTTCCTTTTTTCCTTTGGCCTTACCACAAAGAATTCTTCGAAATTGTTACGCATTCTTATCCCATACTTCCATTCCAAGGTTTTATTCATTTTCTTCCTATGCCATTTCCGATAGCTTTCTCTCTCCCTCGTTATCCTTATCTCTCACTATATAAAGTGAAGTACATAGTGGAACGATAAAATTGTCGCCCTAGAAAAGACGACACGATTCAATTTCCGCTTGATAAAAACCGGTTTTCTTTTTTTGTTGCAGGCCATCAACTATTGGGCCAGTTGTGTACAAATCCCAAGAGCGATAAGAGCCTTCTATCATATCTGAAAGTGACACAATGTTCAATGAGCAAGACCGGAGATGCGTCACTGTATAACTCATGCTCTTTACCAATACAAATTATAGCAGGAAGACCATTGCCAGCACCTTCAAATTGCTAATCCCGACTATTCAACGCTTGAGTCCACAGCTCAACGAAGTTTCCAGACACGTTTAGGGTCTTTGATGTGGTTTCAAGTGAGGGACACATCATGCCACCTCACGTCTTCAAAATCTACTTGAAAGTCGACACCAAAGTGTACCTGGATGTAATGAAGGGTGTTGTGATCCCCTAGAACAATCAGGTGGCCGCTTCTCTTCCTGACCTCCATCCTCTCCCGACCTGAATTCGCTGGTCTACTTCGTTGGATCATACATCGAGAACGTCACCAACATGACCTCCCACAACACCAAAGCCAGCCTGATCGCCGAATGTAGTTGACGGAATGAAAATAAAAAACTTCAAAAACTTTACAAACTGCAACGTTTGTACACATGGTAAAAAAAATGGCAAAGTTCTAGACAAGATGCCAGACAAGAAGGCCACGAAAATCTCATCACTGTTACGTTCTGACTTGAACGGTTTCATGGAACCGATGAGCAGAGAAAACTTCAGGTATGCATTAAATTTTGTAGACGAATATTTCGGTTTAATTTCTCAAAGAACAAATCTGATACCTTACAAGCAACTAAAAATATTTAGCTGACATAGCTCCCTACGATGCAGTAAAGTGTATTTGCTCTGACAATTGTACAAAATTCACCAATAAAGACTTTGAACTTTTATTAATGAACCATTGCATCAAACGGTCCCTAATTCACCTCACCAAAACGAAACCGCGGAAAGATCATGGCGGACACTTTTTTGAAATGGCAAGATGTCTATTCATTGAATTAAAACTCCTCCAAACCTCTGGACGTATGCACGAATAACTACTCCATATATACACAACCAATCATTTAACAAAAGACTATCTCGAACCCCATATGAAGCTTTCTGCTGTGGAAAGCCATATTTAAGCAGGATGCATGTATTTGGTTCTACTTGCTTCGCATTTATAGATTAGAAAAGCAAATTAAATATCAAAACCGGTCGAGGTATATTCCTTGGTACGAACCCCCCCCCAGCTCAGCCTACTTAGTATTTTTTCCAGACAAAAATAAAATAAAAAGAATCCGATGTATAAAATTCACAGACACGTTTAATTTCAAAAACGAAAATCCATCATATGAAAAGGATGACTAAGATTTCCTCACAAAACAAATGACAATAAAGTCGCCGTTGACGAGGACAAGATTATTAATAATGATGACAGAGATGATACTGATGTAAAAGTCGGAAATTTTGTCGTCGACAATTTAGAAGACTATCAAGTCGACTATTGCGATTCCACGGATAATCCGTCAAAAAGCTTTAACGAAGAAATTAATTCAGAACATTGTCAGCAATAGAAATCAAAATTGATGCCTAAACAAACTAATATCTATTCAGTAGTGCCTCTCTCCAAAGGATAAACATATCCTTCTTTCTCGATGGGTTTTTACAAAAAAAGACTACAGCGTCAGGCGTAAAAGCAGATTAAATAACAAATTCAAAATGACCGATCTAGGTAAGATATGGTTTCTGGGCATAGAATTTACTCATGGAAAAAGGAATTATTAAAATGAACCAATTGAGGTACATTAATAAAAACCTATTAAAGTTTTGAATTAAAGAATGTAAAAAAACGCCCTACACCGGTCTAAAGTGATATCAATAAAAATACAGACACAGAATCTGAAATAATTGACGATAAACTATACCGAGAGATAATAGGAAACCTTATATACTTAATGACTGCTACGAGACCTGACATTTGTTACACAGTAACAAAAACTATCACAAAAATATCAAGACCGATAATGAATGATTTAAACAGATCTAAACAAGTCCTTCGTTATTTAAAAGGAACTAAGGAACAGCATTTAGTATTAAGAAAATCAACGATGCCTATAAAATTATAGGGGGTTTCAGATTCAGATTGGGGAAACGATGAGAATCGAAAAAGTATAGCTAAATATTGTTTTAGACTATCCAAAAAATGTCCCTATTATTTAATGGAAAACCAAAACGCAGCAGATTGTATCTCTCTTTACTTGTGAGGCGAAATTTATAGCGCTCAAACATTCTGCACAAGAAGCGCTATACCTTTGTTCTAAAGACTACAAATATAAACACAATCAGAATTTTATTGCAAAGCGCATCGCAATATAGCCTCAACATCCATTAAATGGACATAAAATTGCTTATTTAAATGCCCCGATAGACTGTGAAATTTATTGCAACAATATATATATATATATATATATATATATATATATATATATATATATATATATATATATATATATATATATAACTACTTCATTTATTCGCATGAATTTAATATATGAAAGTATAGATTTATGCGTAAACTTTAAGTATTTACTTCAAAAGTGCTCAATACGTAGGTAGAGCTAGTTAGTAATAGTAAAAAAACAAAACAAAAAAGGAGAACGACCACCTAAACCCACTAACCTAGTTCTAAAACAGATCCTTTGTTTGATAAATTGCATGCCCATTGGCTGGTAGGAAGGGGCGCGGTGGATACTAGAAAGCTGATTAGCCAACTAGAAATCCTCAACATATATAAAAACAAGAAGCAACGACAGAATTCGCGCATAAGCCTGACGAATCCTATAGTTGGATGAAACGCAGAATATTCAGTGTAGCTTAATCGCCAGATATATTTTATAAATTACTATATATATATATATATATATATATATATATATATATATATATATATATATATACATATATATATATATTTCTGTATAAATATATTTTCTTATAATATATATCGATCCTTATATAAGAAGCTCAATGTAATTACAGAGCAATATAGAGAATAAATGACAAAAAGTTATATTCCAAAATTCATGATGTTGACCATCTTATAATTTATTCCTTTGATTCAGTTGACTTTTACAATTCTTGACAGTATCTGTTTCGTAGCGCAAAATCAATCACAAAATTATTATATAAATCAATGAATCTATGATGCCTTTAACTCATCAGAAGAAATCAATCCGTCAAAAGGAAATGAAGTGTGATTTGACACGATTATAATTAGAACATTGGAAGAGAAGCTGCAAATATCTTTATATATATATTTTTGTATAAATATATTTTCTTATAATATATATCGATCCTTATATAAGAAGCTCAATGTAATTACAGAGCAATATAGAGAATAAATGACAAAAAGTTATATTCCAAAATTCATGATGTTGACCATCTTATTAAAATCAGAACATTGAAAGAGAAGCTGCAAATATCTTTATATTTTTCCATTACGCCATATTGAATGATATTGCGCTACGAAACAGATACTGTCAAGACTTGTATTAGTCAACTGAATTAAAGGAATAAATTATAAGATGGTCAACAGCATGAATTTTTGAATATAACTCTTTGTCATATATATATATATATATATATATATATATATATATATATATATATATAATTTCTAATTCATGAGGATTTTATACAGCATAAAAACTGTTGTTATTTTTTTTTATTTAACATTTTATTTTCAAACTAAAACCAAAAAACATCGAGTCAAGTACAATAACCATTAGACCCGCTTGCCAAGACATTTTACAAGTGTTTTCAAACCTCGTGAAACGGTAGACAAACAGGTAAAAAAATCAGATGACCCGCAAGTATCAATTTTTCAAATTTTACCTCTTAGCAGCCTTTCATTCCGTATGCAAACGGATTAAAAAGTTTTCCACATGTCTGAATAATCTATATACCAAATTTCATGTCTTTAGATAAAAAATTGTTGAGTATATAGGTTGAGAGTTTTTCTCTCTCTCTCTCACACACACGCATATTCTCACTTTTATAGATATACTAGACTACCCGTTACCCGTTGGGGCAATATTGTATATTAGGTTAGGAATTAATGTATGAGCATGACACTTGTGACGTAAAGAAAAACAGATTTTTGTGATATCACAGAAACATTTTTATGAAAGTATATAATCAGAAAAAATGAATATAAATAGATTTCTATGAGTCATTCTGTTTATCATTGTTTATTTTTGAAAAAAAAAACATACAGCCATTGAATTATAACTGGGTTGCCGTAATTATAGGTAAATGTGCACTGAACATATGCCATAATACTTAAAGTTAAATTCAAATTTTGATATATTTAAACGCGAAAACGAAAACAATTTGGATGCTGAAAACGTACACAGTAAAACAATACGTTTTATTGTCGCGTCGATTCTTTGCTTATGTACGCATGCGCGACCGGAAGTAGTAAAATCGATGTTGGGTTACAACACTCGTTATAAGGTCATTTGAGTTTTATAATTATATAGATTAGCAGGCTCGCCGGCGTTGTCCGGTCGTAAATGTTATATTTTAATTCACACAGAAACTGAAACATATGTAAGCGAGTATCAATTTTTTTAAACAATCCACTTCTTGTAAGTAAAAAGTATACTCGAGCTGCTATCGAAACCAAAACCTATAACAATAAGTCAGGTTCGATAACTATTAAATCAGATTGACAGGAGATTTAAATGCGTTTAAAAAAAACAATTATTCTTAACATGTGGAAGCTGTCAGGTTTCTCGACCGCGCATGCGCAGTTGTGAAACAGTTGAATACAATAAAAAAATCCGACAAGCACCACGTATCAATTAAAAAAAAAAATTAAGCCCTTTTTTTCGGATGAAAACCGATTAAAAAGTTTTTCACATGTCTGAATATCCTATATACAAAATTTCAAGTCTGTAGATAAAAAATTAGTCCAGTATATAGGTTGAGAAGTGTCCTCAAATAAACACATTCTCACACTTATAGATGTATAGACTAACAGGCCGCTCGGCGTTGCCCGACCGTAAAATAAATATTACATTTTAATTAATACAAAATTCTTATTTATTATAAACAAAAATACTGTAGGTATTAAACGTATCTTTAAATTCTTTAAAAAAAATGAAGTAAAAGAAACCAGAAAAAATCTGAGGCAGGTGCATGCAGGTATTATGTTTCTTTTCTAAACAGTTCACTTCTTGTAAGTAAAAAAAAAAAAAAATACTCAAGCTGAGATCGAAACCAAAACCTAAAGACAGTGAGTCATATACGATAACCATTACACCAACTTGATATAACCTTTAAGACGTATTTTCAAACTAACTTATATTTAACATAAGGAGTCTGTCATGGTTTATGACCGTGCATGCGCAGTCCTGAAACAGTAAAAAACAGATAAAAATCCGATCATCCCCCATGTACCAATTTTTCAATTGTGATCGCTTAGCAGCCATTTTTGCCGGATGAAAACCGATTAGAAAGTTTTCCACACGTCTGAATACTCTATATACCAAATTTCAAGCCTGCAGATATAAAATTCGTTGAGTATATAGGTTGAGAAGTGTTCTCACACACTTCTTATCACTTTTATAACCCTAACACTCAAGATGAGAACAATCAATAAGCTGGATAATCCAAAACACTACCAATAAGCACATTACTTCGTACTTTAAAAGAATATCCCGCATTTTACAGTCACGTGATTCCTGTTCCAGAACGTATTTGATTAAACTAATAACCTAACATTCACTGCTTTAATTTTGCCTCCAATTCAACGCAACGGTACTCAATAAATAGCGCGTTCTTCGATGACACCCCAACCTGCATCGTGCAGCGTTGCTACTAAAAATAACAAGCCTCTCTCATTTGCCGCCATTTTTTCGTTTTCTTTTTGTTCGTAGCTTCATGACCCTAACCAAGAAAGGTTCAAGTCGGAAATAATATTTAATAATTAGATTTGGGACCCAATCCAATGGGTTCAGATGATGTCCCGAACCCGCAGAATCCACACCTTATGGAAACTAATCGAATTAGAGCCGAGGCTAATTAATGTGGACTTTAACAATCATGAAATGAAGGAACGGCTGGCGTTCTTGGGCGACGACGGTCAGTAATTTATCTAATTGCCAAACTTATCGACAATATGGCCGCGCGGAAGGGAGAGGGCGCTCTCTCTGATTAGTTTGATCGTCGCCAGCGAATTGAAGGCTTTACTTTTTCCTTCGCGTAAATAATTAAAATTTAATCCTTCCGTTTTTCTTCAAGTATTTTTTTGGTTTTCAAATTGGAATGGAATATGAATAGAAACGATGACAAATGTAAGCTCAATGCATATCAAGATATTTTAATTATCATAAAACACGCAAATGAACTGAACTCTATAATAAAGATTAATGATGAGCAACGAAGAGTCTGGGCAATACCAGATGGGTGACCATTTGGGAAGGCGAAGCGCCGTGTGTACCGCGCCAAGATGGAGAAATTTCCAGGTTGGTTGTTGTTTAATTCACTAAGAGAGATGTACCTCTAGTCTCCATTAAGAAGGAAAAAGAAAACTCCGACGAAAAACATTTTGCTCTGTCTTGTGGTAGCCATTGCATCGACAAAGATTAGCAGTTGTACCAAAAAGTGTGGTTGGTTCTGTACAACGCGTTTACAACTATAAGCAAATCGTCTAATATGCTTTTCACTCTACTGCCGAGAGATAAATATAAATTTAGTGAAAAGCATATCTTATTTTTCTTTTATTAATATTATTGGAATTTTTTCCTTTTTTCCTTGTACACATTTTTGTGAATTATTCCATGGATTTCTGCCTTTGGATTATTATGGACCATCTTCTTCTTCCAATTACGGGATTTCCTTGGATTTTACTAGTGCAAATGGAAATTCTTTTAACTTTCTTGAAGTTATATATTTGGATTTTACCGTTACTGGATTATTTATCTTCCACCAGACTATCCATTCATGTGTAATCATCTTTTTCTTCACCATATTCCTTCTGCTTCACCTTTTTTGTTATCTAGTAAAATCTTTGACTTAATTGTTGTTTCATCAAATACTTCTGCATGCAAAATCCGATCCCGCATTTTGCTAATTCCTACCCTCTGATGAGAAGGAAAGTATTTCTTCGAAACTCCGCGGATTAAGGACTATTCGCTTATCTAGTGTTTCCTTTTCATATTAAATATGTTTTTAACTCATTTCAAAGTGTTTTTTTAACATGTTTTATTAACTGTTTGCCCGTATTATAAGCTCTATCTCCTATTTGGTTTTATCGAGCTTTTAAATCTGGCTGAGATTACTTTATAAATATTAATTCTTTAATATTTATAATATACTTTAATTTTACCATCTTGGATCATTTTGATAAATTTAATTGTAATTTTTATTTTATATATATATATATATATATATATATATATATATATATATGTGTGTGTGTGTGTGTGTGTGTGTGTGTGTGACACAATGGCTAGCCCCTTTTTAAGGGAGCTGGGGGCTGCTCAATTAATAACCCCTATATCTAGCTTCTAACCTTGTGCCTGACTTTGTGATGAAGTTAAAAACGTTTCATGTAGGTGTTTTGTGTGTTTGGGAACGTTAGATCATGTCGGTTGGGTTTGAATGACAGGTGTTATGAAACTTTTAAAGGTCAGATTTACACGCGGATATCTGAAGTTGAAAACTTAAACATTGTGTGAAAAGCATAGTTCTCTCTCTCTCTCATTTTCTCACTCTTTCTTTCTCTATTTCCCTCATTCACTCCCTTCCTATCTCTTTCAATGAAGAAAGAGAGAAATGAAATATAATTTGATTGTTTTAAAAGACAGTTGAGGTTTGCTCGCTGTACGCGATGGGTCGACTAAATATGTTTCCTAACTTGTTAACTGTTTAATAAATTATATATATTTTTATAAAAATGCATTTTGTCGCTGTTTCCATACAAGCATTCGATTTCAGCATACCATTAATGCCGACGACAGAAAGCTGCAATGAACACGCAACAAGCGACGATGGGAAGATGCCTGCAATGACCACACATAATGCGACCCGTGCTGTTATAGCCGACGACATATCGACCCGTTTTCGTTGTGTTTCTCGTATGTGCCTATCGTTTAGATATCGTTATTGCCCGTGGATCTTGCGTTCCCAAGATGTTCTTCAACCTTCCCCGCCGGGTAGCGATAGGACCACACACACACACACACACACACACACACACACACACACACACACACACACACACACACACACACACACACACACACACACACACACACATATAGTAAGTTATAAAATGTATATGGCGATTAAGCTACACGTTTCATCCACTGTAGGACTATTATGCATAAGCCTGAAGAGTCCTAAAGTGGATGAAACGCGGAATATTCAGTGTAGCTTAATCGCCATGTACATTTTATAACTTACTAACTAGCTCTGCCTACGTATTGAGCACTTTTGAAGTAAATACTTAAAGTTTACGCATAAATCTATACTTTCGTATATTAATTTATGTGAGTTATAAAATGTATATGGCGATTAAGCTTAATTGTCATATAAATTTTATTACTTACTATATATATATATATATATATACAATTGCTCGATATGTTTGCAGCTATGCACGAGCCAATACGAACTTCAAAGTTCCTGTAGACAAGAGATAGAAAATAAATATTATTTCAATTCAAGATAGGCTGAAACAACTCGCGATGTCAACGAAGTGTTTGGCCTAGAAACCACCACCGAATACAGAGGACAATGGTGGTTTAAGAAATTTCGTGGCGGCGACGATATTTATTTAAAAAAGAATATACAACTTTGTTGTATATGAGTCGTGGAATTGCATTCATTTGCAAAAGATCTAGCTAATTTTCATATTCATTTAAACATTTATTTTAATTAATTCACTATTAGTTTTTTCGGTTTTCTCATGGGATGAGCATCTTTAGTTAACTATTACGTGTAATTATATTCATGCAGATATTCTACATGATTTATACTTGCGTAATATTTGCGTAAAAGGTTACAGTAAACACAAATCCCTTTCAATATATATTTATGTATGCGTATGTATATT
Source organism: Euprymna scolopes (assembly GCF_053919585.1). NCBI lineage: Eukaryota > Metazoa > Mollusca > Cephalopoda > Sepiida > Sepiolidae > Euprymna > Euprymna scolopes. The sequence continues at coordinate 142,599,692 of NC_136497.1, read as the reverse complement.
TGTTTAAAAAGTTTTGCCTACCTTATTATCTGTTAGTTTTGGATCTATAGACATGAAACTTAATATATAGGGTGTACGAACCTATGCAAAACTTTATATTTGGGTTTTAGCCGGGGAAAATCGGTACAAAGTGTGAACATTAAAAAGATATAATTTGCCAGATGAAGATCGAACGATGGCATTACGGATATGCATGCGTAACGTAATATATATTTGGTCATGTTGTAATTTTCAGCCTTGCAGCCAACATGTCTTCATAGCTTAGATATTAACGCCAAAGGAAAAAGCACATGGTCAGCTAAACATTTTGGTTTCGATTCTCGGTGGTAGCGCACGAGTCATTTAAAAAAATAAAACTTTTTAAATCATTATTATATATGAGGTCCAATATAATATATTAATTAATCATTACTATATATTGGGTTCAATATAATATAATAATAAATCATTACTATATATTGGGTCAAATATAATATAATAATAAAGCATTACTATATATTGAGTCCAATATAATATAATAAAAAATCATTACTATATATTGAGTCCAATATAATAATAAATCATTACTATATATTGAGTCCAATATAATATAATAATAAATCATTACTATATATTGAGTCCAATATAATATATTCATAAATCATTACTATATATTGAGTCCAATATAATATATTAATAAATCATTACTATATATTGAGTCCAATACAATATATTAATAAATCATTACTATATATTGGGTCCAATATAATATAATAATAAAGCATTACTATGTATTGGGTCCAATATAATATATTAATAAATCATTACTATATATTGAGTCCAATAAAATATATTAATAAATCATTACTATATATTGAGTCCAATATAATATATTAATAAATCATTACTATATATTGAGTCCAATATAATATAATAATAAATCATTACTATATATTGGGTCCAATATAATATGATAATAAATAATTACTATATATTGAGTCCAATATTATATAATAATAAAGCATTACTATATATTGGGTCAAATATAATATATTAATAAATCATTACTATATATTGAGTCCAATATAATATATTAATAAATCATTACTATATATTGAGTCCAATATAATATATTAATAAATCATTACTATATATTGAGTCCAATATAATATATTAATAAATCATTACTATATATTGAGTCCAATATAATATATTAATAAATCATTACTATATATTGAGTCCAATATAATATAATAATAAATCATTACTATATATTGGGTCCAATATAATATAATAATAAATCATTATTATATATTGAGTCCAATATAATATAATATAATAATAAAGCATTACTATATATTGGGTCCAATATAATATAATAATAAATTATTACTATATATTGAGTCCAATATAATATATTAATAAATCATTACTATATATTGAGTCCAATATAATATATTAATAAATCATTACTATATATTGAGTCCAATATAATATATTAATAAATCATTACTATATATTGAGTCCAATATAATATATTAATAAATCATTACTATATATTGAGTCCAATATAATATATTAATAAATCATTACTATATATTGAGTCCAATATAATATATCAATAAATCATGACTATATATTGAGTCCAATATAATATATTAATAAATCATTACTATATATTGAGTCCAATATAATATAATAATAAATCATTACTATATATTGGGTCCAATATAATATAATAATAAATCATTATTATATATTGAGTCCAATATAATATAATATAATAATAAAGCATTACTATATATTGGGTCCAATATAATATAATAATAAATTATTACTATATATTGAGTCCAATATAATATATTAATAAATCATTACTATATATTGAGTCCAATATAATATATTAATAAATCATTACTATATATTGAGTCCAATATAATATATTAATAAATCATTACTATATATTGAGTCCAATATAATATATTAATAAATCATTACTATATATTGAGTCCAATATAATATATCAATAAATCATGACTATATATTGAGTCCAATATAATATATTAATAAATCATTACTATATATTGGGTCCAATATAACATAATAATAAATCATTATTATTAGATATAATTTGCCAGATGAAGATCGAACGATGGCATTACGGATATGCATGCGTAACGTAATATATATTTGGTCATGTTGTAATTTTCAGCCTTGCAGCAAACATGTCTTCATAGCTTAGATATTAACGCCAAAGGAAAAAGCACATGGTCAGCTAAACATTTTGGTTTCGATTCTCGGTGGTAGCGCACGAGTCATTTAAAAAAATAAAACTTTTTAAATCATTACTATATATTAGGTCCAATATAATATATTAATAAATCATTACTATATATTGGGTTCAATATAATATAATAATAAATCATTACTATATATTGGGTCAAATATAATATAATAATAAAGCATTACTATATATTGAGTCCAATATAATATAATAATAAATCATTACTATATATTGGGTCCAATATAATATAATAATAAATTATTACTATATATTGAGTCCAATATAATATAATAATAAATCATTACTATATATTGAGTCCAATATAATATAATAATAAAGCATTACTATATATTGGGTCCAATATAATATATTAATAAATCATTACTATATATTGAGTCCAATATAATATATTAATAAATAATTACTATATATTGAGTCCAATATAATATATTAATAAATCATTACTATATATTGAGTCCAATATAATATATTAATAAATCATTACTATATATAGAGTCCAATATAATATATTAATAAATCATTACTATATATTGAGTCCAATATAATATATTAATAAATCATTACTATATATTGAGTCCAATATACTATAATAATAAAGCATTACTATATATTGGGTCCAATATAATATAATAATAAATCATTACTATATATTGGGTCCAATATAATATATTAATAAATAATTACTATATATTGAGTCCAATATAATATAATAATAAATCATTACTATATATTGGGTCCAATATAACATAATAATAAATCATTACTATATATTGGGTCCAATATAATATATTAATAAATCATTACTATATATTGAGTCCAATATAATATAATAATAAAGCATTACTATATATTTAGTCCAATAACATATAATAATAAAGCATTACTATATATTGGGTCCAATATAATATAATAATAAATCATTACTATATATTGGGTCCAATATAATATAATAATAAATCATTACTATATATTGGGTCCAATATAATATAATAATAAATCATTACTATATATTGAGTCCAATATAATATAATAATAAAGCATTACTATATATTGGGTCCAATATAATATATTAATAAATCATTACTATATATTGAGTCCAATATAATATAATAATAAAGCATTACTATATATTGGGTCCAATATAATATAATAATAAATCATTACTATATATTGGGTCAAATATAATATAATAATAAAGCATTACTATATATTGAGTCCAATATAATATAATAAAAAATCATTACTATATATTGAGTCCAATATAATAATAAATCATTACTATATATTGAGTCCAATATAATATAATAATAAATCATTACTATATATTGAGTCCAATATAATATATTAATAAATCATTACTATATATTGAGTCCAATATAATATATTAATAAATCATTACTATATATTGAGTCAAATATAATATAATAATAAATCATTACTATATATTGAGTCCAATACAATATATTAATAAATCATTACTATATATTGGGTCCAATATAATATAATAATAAAGCATTACTATATATTGGGTCCGATATAATATATTAATAAATCATTACTATATATTGAGTCCAATATGATATATTAATAAATCATTACTATATATTGAGTCCAATATAATATATTAATAAATCATTACTATATATTGAGTCCAATATAATATAATAATAAATCATTACTATATATTGGGTCCAATATAATATAATAATAAATAATTACTATATATTGAGTCCAATATTATATAACAATAAAGCATTACTATATATTGGGTCCAATATAATATATTAATAAATCATTACTATATATTGAGTCCAATATAATATATTAATAAATCATTACTATATATTGAGTCCAATATAATATATTAATAAATCATTACTATATATTGAGTCCAATATTATATATAAATAAATCATTACTATATATTGAGTCCAATATAATATATCAATAAATCATTACTATATATTGAGTCCAATATAATATATTAATAAATAATTACTATATATTGAGTCCAATATAATATAATAATAAATCATTACTATATATTGGGTCCAATATAACATAATAATAAATCATTACTATATATTGGGTCCAATATAATATATTAATAAATCATTACTATATATTGAGTCCAATATAATATATTAATAAATCATTACTATATATTGAGTCCAATATAATATAATAATAAATCATTACTATATATTGGGTCCAATATAATATAATAATAAATCATTATTATATATTGAGTCCAATATAATATAATAATAAAGCATTACTATATATTGGGTCCAATATAATATATTAATAAATCATTACTATATATTGAGTCCAATATAATATATTAATAAATCATTACTATATATTGAGTCCAATATCATATATTATTACATCATTACTATGTATTAAGTCCAACATAATATATTAATAGATCATTACTATATATTGAGTCCAATATAATATATCAATAAATCATTACTATATATGTAGTCCAATATAATATATTTATAAATCATTACTATATATTGAGTCCAATATAATATAATAATAAAGCATTACTATATATTGGGTTAAATATAATATATTAATAAATCATTACTATATATTGAGTCCAATATAATATATTAATAAAGCATTACTATATATTGAGTCCAATATAATATAATAATAAATCATTACTATATATTGGGTCAAATATAATATAATAATAAATTATTACTATATATTGAGTCCCATATAATATAATAATAAATCATTATTATATATTGAGTCCAATATAATATAATAATAAAGCATTACTATATATTGAGTCCAATATAATATATAAATAAATCATTACTATATATTGGGTCCAATATAATATAATAATAAATCATTATTATATATTGAGTCCAATATAATATAATAATAAAGCATTACTATATATTATGTCAAATATAATATAATAATACATCATTACTATATATTGGGTCCAATATAATATAAAAATAAAGCATTACTATATATTGAGTCCAACATAATATAATAATAAATCATTACTATATATTGGGTCCAATATAATATAATAATAAATCATTACTATATATTGAGTCCAATATAATATAATAATAAATCATTACTATATATTGGGTCGAATATAATATAATAATAAATAATTACTATATATTGGGTCCAATATAATATAATAATAAATCATTACTATATATTAGGTCCAATATAATATAATAATAAATCATTATTATATATTGAGTCCAATACAATATAATAATAAAGCATTACTATATATTGAGTCCAATATAATATAATAATAAATCATTACAATATATTGGGTCCAATATAATATAATATTAAAACATTACTATATATTGAGTCCAATATAATATAATGATAAATCATAACTATATATTGGGTCAAATATAATATAATAATAAAGCATTACTATATATTGAGTCCAATATAATATAATAATAAATCATTACTATATATTGGGTCCAATATAATATAATAATAAATCATTACTATATATTGGGTCCAATATAATATAATAATAAATAATTATTATATATTGAGTCCAATATAATATAATAATAAAGCATTACTATATATTGAGTCCAATATAATATAATAATAAATCATTACTATATATTGGGTCCAATATAATATAATAATAAATCATTACTATATATTGGGTCCAATACAATATAATAATAAATCATTATTATATATTGAGTCCAATATAATATAATAATAAAGCATTACTATATATTGAGTCCAATATAATATAATAATAAATCATTACTATATATTGGCTCCAATATAATATAATAATAAAGCATTACTATATATTGAGTCCAATATAATATAATAATAAATCATTACTATATATTGGGTCCAATATAATATAATAATAAATCATTACTATATATTGGGTCCAATATAATATAATAATAAATCATTATTATATATTGAGTCCAATATAATATAATAATAAAGCATTACTATATATTGAGTCCAATATAATATAATAATAAATCATTACTATATATTGGCTCCAATATAATATAATAATAAAGCATTACTATATATTGAGTCCAATATAATATAATAATAAATCTTTACTATATATTGGGTCCAATATAATATAATAATAAATCATTACTATATATTGGGTCCAATATAATATAATAATAAACAATTATTATATATTGAGTCCAATATAATATAATAATAAAGCATTACTATATATTGAGTCCAATATAATATAATAATAAATCATTACTATATATTGGGTCCAATATAATATAATAATAAATCATTACTATATATTGGGTCCAATATAATATAATAATAAATCATTATTATATATTGAGTCCAATATAATATAATAATAAAGCATTACTATATATTGAGTCAAATATAATATAATAATAAATCATTACTATGTATTGGCTCCAATATAATATAATAATAAAGCATTACTATATATTGAGTCCAATATAATATAATAATAAATCATTACTATATATTGGGTCCAATATAATATAATAATAAAACATTACTATATATTGGGTCCAATATAATATAATAATAAATCATTATTATATATTGAGTCCAATATAATATAATAATAAAGCATTACTATATATTGAGTCCAATATAATATAATAATAAATCATTACTATATATTGGCTCCAATATAATATAATAATAAAGCATTACTATATATTGAGTCCAATATAATATAATAATAAATCATTACTATATATTGGGTCCAATATAATATAATAATAAATCATTACTATATATTGGGTCCAATATAATATAATAATAAAGCATTACTATATATTGAGTCCAATATAATGTAATCATTAATCATTACTATATATTGGGTCAAATATAATATAATAATAAATCATTACTATATATTGAGTCCAATATAATATAAAAATAAAGCATTACTATATATTGGGTCCAATATAATATATTAATAAATCATTACTATATATTGGGTCCAATATAATATATTAATAAATCATTACTATATATTGGGCTCAATATAATATAATAATAAATCATTACTATATATTGGGTTCAATATAATATAATAATAAATCATTACTATATATTGGGTTCAATATAATATAATAATAAATCATTATTATATATTGAGTCCAATATAATATAATAATAAATCATTACTATATATATTAGGTCCAATATAATATAATAATAAATTATTACTATATATTGAGTCCAATATAATATAATAATAAATCATTACTATATATTGGGTCCAATATAATAAGAAATCATTACTATATATTTGGTCCAATATAATATAATAATCAATTATTACTATATATTGGGTCCAATATAATATAATAATAAATCATTACTATATATATGGTCCAATATAATATAATAATAAATCATTACTATATATTGGGTTCAATATAATATATTAATAAATCATTACTATATATTGGGTCAAATATAATATAATAATAAAGCATTACTATATATTGAGTCCAATATAATATAATAATAAATCATTACTATATATTGGGTCAAATATAATATAATAATAAATTATTACTATATATTGAGTCCCATATAATATAATAATAAATCATTATTATATATTGAGTCCAATATAATATAATAATAAAGCATTACTATATATTGAGTCCAATATGATATATTAATAAATCATTACTATATATTGGGTCCAATATAATATAATAATAAATCATTATTATATCTTGAGTCCAATATAATATATTAATAAATCATTACTATATATTATGTCAAATATAATATAATAATAAATCATTACTATATATTGGGTCAAATATAATATAATAATAAAGCATTACTATATATTGAGTCCAACATAATATAATAATAAATCATTACTATATATTGGGTCCAATATAATATAATAATAAATCATTATTATATATTGGGTCCAATATAATATAATAATAAATCATTACTATATATTGAGTCCAATATAATATAATAATAAATCATTACTATATATTGGGTCCAATATAATATAATAATAAATAATTACTATATATTGGGTCCAATATAATATAATAATAAATCATTACTATATATTGGGTCCAATATAATATAATAATAAATCATTATTATATATTGAGTCCAATACAATATAATAATAAAGCATTACTATATATTGAGTCCAATATAATATAATAATAAAACATTACTATATATTGGGTCCAATATAATATAATAATAAATCATTACTATATATTGGGTCCAATATAATATAATAATAAATTATTATTATATATTGAGTCCAATATAATATAATAATAAAGCATTACTATATATTGAGTCCAATATAATATAATAATAAATCATTACTATATATTGGGTTCAATATAATATAATAATAAATCATTACTATATATTGGGTTCAATATAATATAATAATAAATCATTATTATATATTGAGTCCAATATAATATAATAATAAATCATTACTATATATTAGGTTCAATATAATATAATAATAAATTATTACTATATATTGGGTCCAATATAATAATAAATCATTACTATATATTAGGTCCAATATAATATAATAATCAATTATTACTATATATTGGGTCCAATATAATATAATAATAAATCATTACTATATATATGGTCCAATATAATATAATAATAAATTATTACTATATATTGGGTCCAATATAATATAATAATAAAGCATTATTATATATTGGGTCCAATATAATATATTAATAAATCATTACTATATATTGGGTCCAATATAATATAATAATAAAGCATTACTATATATTGAGTCCAATATAATATAATAATAAATCATTACTATATATTGAGTCCAATATAATTTAATAATAAATCATAACTATATATTGAGTCCAATATAATTTTATAATAAACCATAACTATATATAGGGTCCAATATAATATAATAATAAAGCATTACTATATATTGGGTCCAATATAATATATTAATAAATCATAACTATATATTGAGTCCAATATAATATAATAATAAATCATTACTATATATTGGGTCCAATATAATATAATAATAAATCATTATTATATATTGAGTCCAATATAATATAATAATAAATCATTACTATATATTGGGTTCAATAGATTATAATAATAAATCATTACTATATATTGGGTCCAATATAATATAATAATATATCATTATTATATATTGAGTCCAATATAATATAATAATAAATCATTACTATATATTGGGTCCAATATAACATATTAATAAATCATTACTATATATTGAGTCCAATATAATATAATAATAAATCATTACTATATATTGGGTCCAATATAATATAATAATAAATCATTATTATTTATTGAGTAGAATATAATATAATAATAAATCATTTATATATATTGGGTTCAATAGATTATAATAATAAATCATTACTATATATTGGGTCCAATATAATATAATAATAAATCATTACTATATATTGGGTCCAATCTAATATAATAATAAATCATTACTATATATTAGGTCCAATATAATATAATAATAAACCATTACTATATATTGAGTCCAATATAATATTATAATAAAGCATTACTATATATTGGGTCCAATATAATATATTAATAAATCATTACTATATATTAGGTCCAATATAATATAATAATAAATTATTACTATATATTGGGTCCAATATAATATAATAATAAATCATTACTATATATTGGGTCCAATATAATATAATAATAAACCATTACTGTATATTGAGTACAATATAATTAATTAATAAATGATGAATATATATTGAGTCCAATATAATATAATAATAAATGATTACAATATATTGGGTCCAATATAATATATTAATAAATCATTACTATATATTGAGTACAATATAATTAATTAATAAATGATTACTATATATTGAGTCCAATATAATATAATAATAAATGATTACTATATATTGGGTCCAATATAATATAATAATAAATGATTACTATATATTGGGTCCAATATAATATAATAATACACCATTACTATATATTGGGTTCAATATAATATAATAATAAATCATTACTATATATTGGGTCCAATATAATATAATAATAAATGATTACTATATATTGAGTCCAATATAATATAATAATAAATGATTACTATATATTGGGTCCAATATAATATAATAATACATCATTACTATATATTGGGTCCAATATAATATAATAATACATCATTACTATATACTGGGTCCAATATAATATAATAATAAATCATTACTATATATTGGGTCCAATATAATATAATAATAAATGATTACTATATATTGGGTCCAATATAATATAATAATAAATGATTTCTATATATTGGGTCCAATATAATATAATAATACATCATTACTATATATTGGGTCCAATATAATATAATAATACATCATTACTATATATTGGGTCCAATATAATATAATAATAAATCATTACTATATATTGAGTACAATATAATATATTAATGTATACGAAATCTTAATTAATCAAACTATCATATTTAAGCATATTTTACGGCAGGACAATGACCAGACAATATATATATATATATATATATATATATATATATATATATATATATATATATGATGAGAACAATTGAAATAGTATTCCGACGAAATAGAGAAATAAAAAATAAAATAAAATAACACGGTTTGTTCCTTTTTATGTTTTATTTCTCTCTCTCCTTATATATATATATATATATATATATATATATATATATATATATATATATATATATATATATTCATATATACAAACACACATATATATATATATATATTCAGATATACAAACACACACACACACATATATATATACACACATACACACACACACACACTTATTTCGCTTATTATCTTGTGTGGTTCCTCTCGTCGCATGTCCTCTCAGCCTGTCTCTATTACAAACAAATCAAGAAGCATTCAATTCAACCTCTTCTTCGTTAGTGGCGGCTGCGGTGAATTGCATGAACCCAGATGGTTTCCCCGGTCCACCTTTGAGGATGAGTCCACAACATACCCTTTTTTTCTTCGAACACAATTAAACTGAACCGAATATTGATCCGAAAAAAAAAAAGAGAAAAGATAGTGAGAGAAGGAGATCAGACTTGTTCGTCATTGTTCAGCATTGAAATCGGTCGACAATAAGGTGGATTTTGTCTTCACCTGCGGCATTCTACTGATGCATTCTGGGGGAAAAATATACGACACTTCCAATATGTCGGTAATCCCGTGGTTCGTAAGATTATACAGAGTGGAATGATAAAATTGTTGCCATAGAAAAGACGCTATGATAATAAATATCACGGTGAAAATTTTTAAACACATTATAAATAAAATCAATAAAAAACTAAAATAAAACAAACAACGACAAATTAAAGAAAAAATTTTAAATTTTTACCTTTTTAACAAAAGAATCGAATTAAAAAAATTAGATTTTTGCAATGAAAACTCCACACACAACACATTGTTTTATTCTGTTTTTATTTTCTGAAAATTTTTATATAAATTATAAAAAAAATTACAGTCTCCTCTCAACGTGACTTTTTTAAAAATTATATAATAAAATAGTCAATTTGATATCGTAAACAGACTGCCATGTTTTTATTTTTAGTAATTATTGGAGAGAAAATGGTTTTAATGTTTTTTAACTGCTAAAGAGCGACTATAAAAGGAAAGTAATTTGTTTCGCATTGATTATTGTTTGCGATGATAATGTTTTTTTTTTGCACTACTCGTACGGATAAGTAAATTAATATTTAGATTACCAATCTGTAAATATGTCGGTAATTCATAAGACGTACATTATAAACCCCTTTTCACCCCAAATAAGAACATAGAGTGGTTACTATTTGGGATTGTGTTTAACAAGAGACCGTGAGGAGATGAGCGGAGTGATGTTTGTTTACATTACATTTAAACAGGTTATTTCAGTTAAGTAACCAGGAAACAGGGAAAGAATTCCAAAGTCTAGCAGTCCGAGAGAAGGAACTATTAGAGTAGAAAGCTTTCCGGCAATTAGGTATTTCAACAGTGAATGGGTGAGATTTTGCTGCTCATCGAGTTAAATGAAGATTAAAACCAGAAAGACCCAGGACACAATTTGAAACTGTCTTGAAAACTCTTGGATAAGGTAAAAACGAAATACGTGCCTTCAATAAGTTTCCAGACTTTTTTTCGTATGGGCACGTTTATTGATAACACACACATGAAACTCTAGTCTCCTTCGAAGTAATCTCCTCCGGCTGTAATGCTCTTGCTGTACCGTCCAAACAACCTCTGAGTTACCCCATGGGAGTCCTCTTGTGTGAGCGTGTCAATAACCCTAGTCACAGACTTGGCCTTCGGGACAAGATCAAAGTTTAGTATCTGTTCTTCAGATACTGCACTTCAATTTCTTGTTCTCTCTTAGTGGAGGAGAAATCCTTCACGACTGAGACAATTTTTATTTTTATTCCTATTCTCCACGTTAAAAAACGACCCTGGTGTCTAACTCTGTCCCGTGGGGAGGCATTGTAAATAGGAACCCAAGTCACAGCCTTTTCATCTCCTCAATTGTCTCATAACGACAGCCTCTAAGTTTTTCCTGGAACTTAGGGAATAACCAAAAGTCACAGGGAGCAAGGGCTGGACTATAGGGAGGATGAGGAACTATCTTGATGCCCAACTTGGTCAAATAGACTGCGAGGAGGATGGAATTATGGGCTGGTGCATTCCACTGACCCAATTTGAAGAGTGCTGGCATCTTCATACGGAATCTCTTCCTGAACTCCCTTAAAACTTCAAAATAGTATTTCTTGTTGACTTGTGGGAACTCAGTGCATGTGGATTATGCCCGTACTATCAAGATGTATCCTTATAAATTTCTGAGTGGATTTATTCTGTCTGCCCTTCCGTCTGGGAGAGTCAGCATGTTTTCACTGGTAACTCTATCTCCTGGTCTGTCATAGTAGCAGACTTAGCTTTCATCACAGATCACCAGAACAGCAAGAAATTCAGGATCTAAATTGATCAGCTTGATCATCTCCCTGCTATCATGGCAACATTTTTCTTTCTCTGAGCACCTTTCGGACAAACTTCGCACAAATCTTCCTCATCTTCAATTCCTCACAACCGGTTCTTATACATGAAATTATCAACTCTGGTGTCCTGACTTTCTTAATCTTCCCACACCTCTCATCAATCACAGACTTCCGGCCATCCTTGAATCTTTTATGCCAATCAAAATCTCATGCTCGATTCATGTCGTTCCATTTATTTGTTATCTTCGATATAAGCTCCACCTCAATTTATTGCATGATCCCGAGGAGTCTGTTCTTAAATAAGTTTTCTGGCTGTTTCCATATATATATATATATATATATATATATATATATATATATATATATATATATTACACACAGTATAACTCTTTTAATTTGAACTTCCTCTAAATTTGGACTTCCTCTCATTTGGACTTCTTCTAAACCTGGACTTTCTCTAAACGTGAACTGTCTCGTCATTGAAATTGTGTTAGAATATTTGATGCGGAGTTGCAGTAAAACTGTTTACATGGTTTAGTCAGATATTGCGCAGAAATGTTAATATTGGTACTATGTAATTAATGTAGATTAGCTATTGATAATTAATTTACACTAACTGTAAATTTTTCATATATTTAAAACAATCACATTAACAAAAGCATGGGGCAAATTATGCCCAGCGCCAAAGGATTCTGAACTGAAAGAATCAGAGAATACATCTGGTCTAGAAAAAATTCTTGGACCCAAACGGTTACCGACCAACAACGCTGTTCTTAAATCACTTAATGCAAATGATGTTGAAATGTGGGTGCAGCAAGATGAGAAAACTACTGATCAATATCCTGAAGGCAATAATGGTAATGAAAATAACGACAGCTCACATTCTCTTGACCCTAATGAACACTCTGATGAAGCAATATGATGGGATGATGCAGAAAAGTCTATGGGTGACGGTTATAAAATTTCTAGAAAAAAGTCCTTACTTTAGTGACAACTATGTTTTGCAAGCAATGTCACGCCGACGAGATATAATCATAAAGAAGCTACAGAACCAAGAAATTGTAGATTTTCGTGATCGCTTACGGAATACAATGGCAGCGCCCGAGAGCTCAGTCGATGAAAATAGAAACTGCAATGAGACTCATTCAATAAATAAATTAAAAACAACTGTATTTTACATAAATGTATGATTTCTGTAGATGATAACTTAGGTAATACATACCTTACAAGTAAGAGTAGATTTAATTTATTTTCAATGTTTTTGTTCCTGGTAATAATATTTAACGAGTCTTACTTGCAATATATCGTAAACTCAACTTAATATATTCTTGAAGTATCATATAGCAATGGATTCCATTTACTATTTCTTAATTCTTAAAAAATTGAAGTTAACTACAGCACATATTTTTATCACGAAACTTGAACAGTTCAAATTATAGGAGTTATACTGTATATATATATATATATATATATATATATATATATATATATACATACATATATATAAAGCTGAACGTCTGTGTATGTGTATGGTTACGAATAGGCTCCTATATGGTTGACTATTATAGAAAACTGATCACATATAATGATAGAAGATGTATCGAGGCACAGGAATGGGTATGTTTGATCTGGCATAATGATGATTCATTAAAATTGTGGGGTCTGCGTACGCGCCTGGTCCACAAAGTATGTAAATAAATCATTTAAAAATTAGAAAAAAACGTTTACAAGTGTTTTTGATATAGATGTACATAGTAATACTTTTATAAGTATGTTTTAACTTAAATAGGGATGGTATAATAAAATTGTAGGGTCTGCGTTCGCGCCTAGCCTCCACAGAATGGAAATAGGCACAAACTTTAATAAAGACTTTTCATATCTATCTGCGTAAGTATACTTTGATAATTATGTTTCAGTTTGAAGAAATATAGTATAATAAAATTATGGGGTGTTCGTTCGCGCCTGACCTCCATAGATTGGAAATATGTCACAAAGTTTAACAAGGTTTTTTAATATAGGTCCACAGAATATTGTAATAAGTGTTTCAGTGTGAACATGTATGGTATAATAAATTATGGGGTTTGTCTATTTTATTTTTACTTTCATCATATTTTGCTTTGGTTTTGATACCCCCAAATTCGAAGCTATCTCTTTACAACCCTTCCTTTTCATAACCTATCATACTTTTATAAATCAGAGTCCATTTTCTGTAGGCTGTTTTGGAACCCTGTCAACGATGTTACTTTTGCTAGTATATATATATATATATATATATATATATATATATATATATATATATATCGTTATTTTGTTTAAATTTCATTAAGAAAAACATCATTTTTCAGAACAGCAATTTATTGTTTGAATAAAGAATACAGTCGAATTTTTTTCCTTAACCCAAAGACTAAATATTCTCTCCCTCTCTTTCTCTCTCTCTCTCTCACGCTCTTACATATACATACATACATACATACATATATATATATATATATATATATATATATATATATATATATATATATATATATATATGGGAAGAGAGAAAGAGAGCGAAGTTAAAATTAAAATATAGATTCTTTAAGAGGAGACTTATTGGGGTTTTTTTTTTTACATGGGGGTAACCACTTATCAAGGCCCGAAGACCACTCAGGGATAAGGGTTATTGCGTGTGTACAGTAATCAATGAGATAGTATTGTAGTAATCATTAGTATTGGGGGTTTTGATAGTGTCTTACTTAAGGGGGCGGTTTGTCAGGAGTTTGTTTATGTTGGACTTGAAGACGTCCAAGTTGTAGTCAGGTGGGAAACAGGCAAGCGGCAGAGAGTTCCACTGGCGTGCATTTCTAAGAAAGAAGCTTTGCACGTTTGGATTTAGGCACAGATAAAGAGTGGGGAAAATTATTGACACTAGTTTCAGCCAGATGGGTGTTTCTCGTGAAAGATTGGCGAGGGGGGACGAGGGATTGGAGCTCAGACGAGCACCTGCCATGGAAATAACGATAAAACAAAGACATGCTCGTAACGTCTCTTCTGTGGGAGAGAGGTTGCAGGGAAGAGAAAAGGGCATCCTCCACTAAACCGCGAAGTCTATTTTGTACTCTGTCAAGGCAGGATAGGCTGCTTTTAGCAGCTCCTGCCCAGATGTGGAAGCAGTACTCCATCCTTGGACGTACTTGGCTTTTATAAAGATAGAGAATTGCATCAGTAGTGACATATCTTCTGGAGCGGTAGAAGGATCCCACAATTTTCCCAGCGTCCCTGGCAACAGATTTGATGCAAAGCTCAACAAATTGTTTTGGAGCTTATATAGAATATCAAGAAAAGCATAAAATGACAATAAAAATATTTAAAGAAAATAAGAAAACTACAATATAAAAACATATACTAAAGCATATAGATTTATTTGTTTATCCCATAAGAATACTACGTCAATAAGGATAAGTAAAGCCATTTATGCCATAGTATTCCGAAGCCTAATGCTTCTCATCAGAATAGGAGAAAAGATGCTAGGTAACATATTAAAGATTCGACGTCTAGCAGCAGTTATTTAGGAGCGAAATAATTGTGCATGAGAGGAAAATGGTTATATCTTGAGAATGTTAGAGGAGGGAATGGGATATTTATTTAACCATATGCAGTTATGTGCTATAAATATCGAAGGGGGTTTCTTGAAATAGGAGATTTTTGCCAGGTCCGCATATATTAGAAGGGATATTGGAATTACCACTTAGTATTTAAATGAAGTATGAATTATAAAATAATAGAAATAAGTAATATAATCAAAGAATAATGTTCGCGCACATTTGCTAATTTGCATACATACTTTAACGGCTGCTGCTGATGTTCTCACACGTACCCACGCGCGCGTTACGTATTGCTCGTGTAAAAGTTCATTAAAAAGATAACCAGGACTACTTGGATCATGACAATTCTAGATTTTCTTACTTATATGTCTTGGGTAACATTTAATGCTACTAACACAAAGCCGTATTTCTTCAATAATTACAAAGAACATTAACATTAACACGTCTGCTACAAAGAAACGAACTCCCTTTGCTGCCTGGTGCTATCAGATCAGGCTGTCTGAAGATATTGGCTTCCTGAGACGAAATGCACCTAATATTGATGCTTTTTGTTTTTCTACTTCCTTTTGCAAAACTCAATCATGTTCTGCAAAACCAAAACCAACAACAACAACCCACCCTTTTATCCCTTTTTCCTCTCTCCTCTTTCTCTTTTTATCACCCCCACTTCCTGACCGGTTTCCTGACTTAAAATGTACCAAACATTAATACTGCTACCCTTTTCCCTCTCCCAATGCAAAACTCATTCATGTTCTGCAGGACAGGGAACAGAAACTATAAAACCCACTATAAAACAACCAAACCAAACACCACAAACTAAAGATTAAAGGTACAAAGGGTTGGAAGAATAAAGACCTTCTACAAAATAACTGGATGCAGCATAAATAATATTTCCGAAATAACTGGAATAAAATGTTGATGTGCCGTAAATATTTGGAGCTATCAAAAACTTGAAGCATGACAAACTGTTTCCAAAATAATTAGATTCGACATTAAAAGGGTTGATATGCCGTAAAACAAAACAACCAAACCTAAAAAGATAAAATATCAAAAGATAAGGCAATCCGGTATATTCCTCGAGGCAAGATTAGCAAAATAATCACATAATAGGGACCAAATTTCCCTCATCACTGTTACAGCTACTTACAGGAATTTCTCTGGCGTCGAACCATTAAACGCAATTTCTTTGGAAATATAATGGATTCCTCATTATCATGCAGTTTAAATTTTATTTAATTTTGATATTTATTTACTAAATATTTTTTCTTGTATTTTTTAATATCTAAACCAACGTGGTATAAACACCCCCCAACCTCCCAATGTTAAGAACGGCTTTCGAGGTTGGGGGTGATTATTTCAAAGGCCGTCCTTAACATGAGGAGGTTGGGGTGTGTATACTACGCTGGGTTAGGTCGTAAAAAAAAATACCGTTTTTTTTTAAAAATAATTTTGAAACTGTCAATAATCCACATTTTCTAAACGTTTTTAGGTGTATTTGTCCATTAATTAAATAAATGGAAAAATAAATATTAATTAAATTATTAATAATTAATTATTAAATACGTGATTATATTGCTTTAAATATTTATATGAAAAAGTCCCGTAAATATTGTTTAAAATAAATAAAAAGTTTTTATTATTTTTTAAAAAAGTTCTGTTTATGTTGATTAATTAAAAAAAAACGTTCTGCTTATTAAAAAATGTTTAAATATTGTTTGTGTTTTGTTTACATAAATAATTAACAAGAACACGTAAAGTAAAGGTATAACAATAATATATTAGGAAAAAAAGTTATATACATATTTACATGTCTTCAGATATACTTCAGTTGGAGATATTCCGGCAGGTGGCGTGTTGCATGTCTTACTGGAGGCAACATAGGCGTCTTGCCTATTTGGCGGTCGTTGTAGAACTCTCCTGGAATTGATGATTGATACCTTTATATATCTCACTTACCCACCTATGTTAATTAGTGGGCGTCTCCACAACAGTTTACATAGTAACATAACGGTGATTAGGGAAATTTGGTTCCTTTTATGTGATATAGGGTTCGAGAGTATTTTTTACCAATCTTGCATTGAGAAATATGCCGGATTTCAAAAGATAAAAGATACAAAATGTAAAAGAATAAAATAAAGGATAAAAAAATAATAGAATAAAGCGATAAAAATATAGAGGAATACGAGTTAAAAATATAACATAATATAAAATTATAAAAAAAAATAAATATAAAAGTATAAGAAGTAAAAAAATATATATAAAAATATAAGAAGTAAAAAAAGAATATAAAATCTATCTAATTGAATAAACGAATAAATCTATATACATTAGTATTAGGTTGATACAAAAATAATGTCGTTTTTTTATTAGATATATACACGGCAAAAAACAACATTATTATTGCATCGACCAAATATATTCTTCCTTATTTTCCTCATATTCTATCATTTTTTTTTACAAAGGAATCACCACTTATCAAGGCACAGAGGCCACTCGAGGGTAATTGTTAAAGAGTGTACAATCGTCAAACGGACAATATCATAGTAATCGTTTGAAGTGCAAAATTGGTAAATTGGATTACTTAAGGAGAACAGCTCATCAGGAACTTGTTTACATTGGTCTTGAAGACGGCCTCATTGTAGTCAGCTGGAAAGAAGGTAAATGGAAGAAAGTTCTACAAGTGTGCAGTTCTTAGAAAGAAGCTTTGTTCATGGAATCTACGTTTAAGTTTAGGCACAGATAAGGAGGGGGGAATTATTGATAGTGTTTACAGCCAAACGAGTGTTTATCATGAATGTTTAGCGAGGGAGGGTGACCATAGATTGGAGCTCAAACGAGGTTTTGCCATGAAAATAACAATAAAACAGACTATCTATCTATCTATCTATCTATCTATCTGTGTGTGTGTGTCTGTGTGTGTGTGTGTACTCTTTCATGGCCAGAAAATGATACACTGAACAAGAAAGCACTTGCTGACTGTCATTTTGCTTCGCTTGCCTTCACGTCCATCTTGTATATTCATCCTGCTGTTTCGCCGATGCCTCGCTGGCTAAACGTAACTGTGTGTGATGTCTTTGTTTCGCGATTGCAAATAGAACCGCCCTTTCGTTCCGTTTCTGTTGCTACGTACAACTGAACAAATGTGACGATTCCATGCCAGAGGCCACAAAGAGCAAACCACGACAGTTACGCGGCCAACGTGTACGTGCGCGTGCACACACACCTGCACGCTCGCGCACACACACACGCGCACACACAAATGCACGTGTCGGATGCTTTCCGCTTTTAAGCACACTATGCGACAAAAGTCATCATTGCTGCCTCGTTCTGGCTCATAATGCAAAGCACACTTTTATTCTGCAACAGTTAAATGGGCTGCATTGGCGGGTATTGAATCTTTGCTTGAAAACATACACCGAGCCACACTGATGATCTCTGATACAGCAAAACAGTTCTATGTAAATAACTACAAAAACCTTTGGATTTTGTTTTTTTTTGGTTCTGTCTTTTTCGTCTTGCACATATTTGATGACGTCATCATTTTGTAAACGACATCCATTAAAAAAGGTGGAGATAGCTTCTTAGTTTTAATTTGAACCTAAATGCAAAATTTCCGAAATATAAATATGCAATTTGCTAATAATAAAAGATAGTGACAGAAGACGAATTCTATACGTGTGGGTTGAGTTTAATGACTTTTCTTTGGGGTGGGTGTGCTTTGAATTCCTTGTTTTTTGGGAGGGGTAGGTTTAAACACTGCAATAAGAAAGCGTTTTTTTTTTATGTTTCTGTGAACTTTAAACATCTCCATATCTTTTTATAGATATTTTTCTACTAAACTCTTTTCCATTTGAAGGGGAAAAAGAAAATAGAGTTTCCAACTATTTTCTGAAGAATTTACTTTTGTCTCTGATAGGCTGTTTAGTGGGCTTCCGATATTCAACGAAACATGTGTAAGAGACGTATTCATAAAAAGTATGGATAACTTATTATGACTGATAATTTATTTATTTATTTATTTATTTATTTCCATTCTAAGGAAAAAAAAACAAACAAACAAAACTTTCCAAATATTTCCTGAAGAATATATTTTTCTCTCTGACGATGAATTGTTTGGTGAGTTTCCGCTATTCAATGAAACACGTGTAACGCGTACTTCATAAACAATATGAATAAAATATTATGATTTAGAAAAAATAAGCCTTCCGGTTTTGGAATGTTGACTAAGGACACACACACACGCACACACACACACGCACACACACACATGCACACACACAGAGTCACGCAAACACACACACATACACACACATATATATATATATATATACAAATTCATGAAATAATAAATTTTTCTACATATAGATATATAGGTATTGTAGTATACGTATATTCCTACAAACATGATTGACTACATATGTGCATATATGATTCAGCTGCGATTGTATGCAAGGTAGAGCATCATCGTGATATTGTACATTTACTGAAGATCTTATTTGAACAATTACATCTATTATCAACTTGCAACAAACTATAAAATTCGGTGTTTTATTAGGAGCTAAGTAAACATCATTTTGCAATCACAGTCGAGATGATGCAGTTCGATAAAATCTATAATCTATTCATATGACTGTTAATGTGTGCGCACGCCACGGTTAAATTCAAGCAGTGTCCGCCGGCGCTTGCTGCGGGCCTATCAGACTAAAATCAAGCATCATAAAAAACGTTTTCTTGTTTACTATTACGAGTTATTGAAATTAAAAAAATAGTTTAGGAATATTCTGTATTGGATAGTTGGTTTAGGTCTGTCAGGCCTGCAGAAAATACCAGAGGCGTTTGCTTTAACTCACGCCACCACTACGCACATTGGAAGATAGAACTGACCTGATCTTTCACCTACATTCAGCACCTTGACATTGCCAGATGGTCACCCATCTGGTACTGGCCAACCTAGCGTTGGTAAATTTGAGTGGCCTAAAGAGAGTCGGTATATCAACGCGATTGTGTCGTACACACAGAGACATACGCACACACCACACACATACAGACACATACAGCACACAACACACAACGCGTAGAATACGCAACACACAACACACAACACACAACACACAGCACATAACATACACAACACACAACAAACAACACATAACACACACGCATACAACACATGACGCACACGCACACAACACATAACACATAACACACACGAACACAACACACAGCACATAACACACACGCATACAACACACAGCACATAACACACACGCATACAACACATAACACATAACACTCACACATAGAAACGCACGTGTTAGTCGTTTTCCCTTTATAAACACAGAATGCGACGAAAGTCATCGCTGCTGACTCGTTCCGGTCCGTAACGAAAACCGAAGTGTCATTTTGCGCCAAATTATTGAGCGGGAAAATGTATAACAGAACGACAGAAATGTTTTAAAGATGGCGGCCGCGGAAAAGGTTGATCAATTCGTGCTTGGACATGTGAAAACGATCATTAAACGCTTGGACAGGCGCCGGTGTAAAACTGGACATTAATCAACAGATGGACATTCAACAGAATAACACCACCCCCTTCCCATCAACTTAACGGTTTGTATATGTGTGGTATTTTAGGAACGACCGCTGGATAGGGACATAAGAAATTTACTCGTAATGTACACTTGGCTAATCTAAATATACACAACTAAAGGAATAGCTGTCTCTAGCCATGGTACTTTGTTATCTTTACCGGTTTGTGATACAGAATATAATCGAATGATTATATTATTAACAGTGTTGGGACGATTAATCGGAATCGGAATCGGGAATCGGAAAAATCGAAACTTCAAAAAACAAAAAAAAAAAAAGAAAGGTTATTCGAATCGGAAAAAAATTGTGCACATTTTCCGATGCTAAGAACGATTCCTTTAATTGTCTTTTTTATTTGATTTTGTTTAAAACAAAATCTTCCACTGCTGGTAATAATAATTAAGTAATAAATATTTATTAATTTTAAGCTAACAGTAAAACTAACATCCATAGATCATTCCCACGAGTGTATTTTTACAGGAAAATATCAGCACATTAACCATATATTTTAACGGTAATCGGGAAAATAACAACGTTATAGTAAAACTAGAATATGTATCCGGCGTTACCCGGTATTAAACATAACATTAAATTCCTTTAAAAAATGAAGTAAAAAAAACAACAAATAGAAAAAAAAAAAAAAAAAAAAAAAACGGAAAGAAACTAAGACATGTGCGTGCGCGTATTATGTTTTTTTTTTTCTAAACAGTTCACTTCTTGTAAGTAAAATAACACCTAAAGACAGTCATGTATTATAACCATTAGACCAGTTTGGGCCCCAACATTTTATACGTTCCAAATCTCAGCGACTATTGATCAAGATTAAACAAATGAATACTCGTAGGAAAGCTAATGATCTGAATTGTGTAATAGACTATGTGATATTTGCCCTAAAGGTCGCACGTTAAGGGGATCATCCATTATTTTTTATAACTTTTTACATATTCAGTCATTTTTTTTTTAGTTTTGCATATGAATTACAAAATATCTGATATTTCCCCCAAATCCCTGGCCGTGATGGTGGGGGAGACTAAAACTTGCTGCTGTGGTTTTAAATTATCAAATATTTCTCATATGTCATATCCTATAAGTTATGTCTCCCCTGTTTGATTTTCATACATAAAGTAAATTTATTTGGAATCAAGTCTCCCCTTGTTATTTCAGATCATTTGAAACCATAGCAGCAAGTTTTAGTCTCCCCTCCATCAAAGCCAGAGGTTTTGGGTATATATATATATATATATATATATATATATATATATATATATATATATATATATATACATACATTGGTGGCGAAATTGAATATTGAAATGCTCATATCTTTAATTCTGTAGGACGATGCTACATGTAAATTTTCAGGTTTTTTGAAGAATTCTATTCCGTGGTTAAAATTTTATGATAATTGGTAAAAAAGAACCTATATTTTCAAACCAATAAGATATGCCCAAATTTTCCTACATTTGTATACATAGTGTCCGGCAAGCCAGCTTCAGTTTTGCTGCTTCGGTTGTCTCCCCTGTGGCCTTACCACGCCACAAATATATATTAAATATGACGACACACAAAATAAAAAAAGGAATATTATTAATCTTACTCAGTTATCATATTTCTCATTGTTTATGAAGATGATATTTTCCCACCAAATTTTAAATGAGCACCAATTTAACCATATTCAACCATCAATTTTTCATAAAGCAATCGTTCTAAATCAACGGGTTTCTGTAAAATAGTGCATATGAGTGTGTGGGAAACTATTAGTAGCAGAGAAGGATGGCTGGCTTGTGAAGAGATCAGTAGCAGCAGCAGTAGTCGAAAAATCGGATATGCAAATTAGAAAGTGTGCGCGAGAAGAGAAAAGAAAAAAGGAGACAAATGCACCACGTGCTCGGGAGAGAAACAAAGTGAGCGCCGAAGAGAATGAACGTGTAAAGTCCAAGACGAGAATGGACCGGCCGGGTCAAGCATGCGGTCGGAAGAAAGAGAAACACAACCAGGCTAGAATGGACAGGTGACAGCGAGCGACTTTGCACCGAAATTAACGGTAAAAAAATGCTTTTGTTTAAAAAGAGAAAAATGCCGACTCAGAATTTAATGTATTTCTTTCCTTTATTCAACCGTAACGGCCATGTTTTTCACAGCTAGTTTCCAAATAAAATATCTGATTAATTTATATTTTGGTGACACAAAGAATATCTAAAAAGATTAGAAGTTTATTTTTTTCATTATCGGTAGTTAAGATTAGGTATACAATTCTTTGCCCATAAAATTTGTTTCTCTTCCTTTATTATTATGATATACTTATTATCAGAGATTGCTCAGTGTTTCCTGGAGTCTGAGTGACAACAATTTCCCCAAATTTCCACTCCTCTCACCTCTTTCAATTACCATAGCAAATAGTTTTGCGTTATCACAACAGCCGCTTACCATCGATACATTTCTACCAACGACCACTGGTCTTATTATGGATTTAGGTGGTAGTGGAGGTCTGGTTCGTGCTTTTACTCCTCTGTCTTTAGACTCTATTTGACCCTTGGTACAGTTTATAAGACTTATTGCAATTTCAGTTTATTTGGGTTTACGTGGTGTTTTTATCCATTTTTTTTTTGGTTTATTTCCTCTGTAGCTTCAACATAGCTGTTTAGTTTATGTTGGTTTCGGCATTCGAGGATTTTCCTGTTTTATCGTTGGCGCTTGTTGTATAGCCTCAATCGTCTCTTATTTATCCGAGTCTTTTTCCCTATTTTCCGAAAATGTTCCTAATGCCCTTACGATTAATCGTATTATTTTAACGTTCTTTGAGTTCTATATTCCTTTACCTTCTCTAGCTTTTTCCGTGTATTTGCCCGCTTATCTGTTTCCTTGAACTTTACTCTGTGAGCTGATGGGACGGCAAAATATACAATTTCGCGTTTTTCCCTTCTTGGTAAGTATTATGATGTACACTTTCCTTCTGTGTATAGACCCATATCGTTTTGCGAGTTTGCCTGTGGATTCAAAATATAACCGTTTGCATAGTTCCCAGTTTACTGCTCTTCCCACGCAGCCGTGTCTGGTCTTATATTCATTTCCACATTTTATTATTATGTGATTTATCGTCGCGTCTCTTTTTCAACAGACTATGTTTTCTATTCACCTGGGTTTGTCCATTTTAGCTTTAATCATTGTATTGTTATGCACAGCTGCCAGAAGCCAACCTGTATTTCAGTTATAGTGTCGTATTCGTAGCCATGTGTAGGTGTTTTCATGGGCCTCTAGTCATTCTTATGAATTGTCCATTGTTTCTATTTCTAATGTTTCGTTTTTTAGTTTCTGCTTGATGTTCTTCCGGTGATTTACATTTTTATGGCGTCTTTTTCTGCGGTTCATAACCTTTCTGTGTTCTGGATGAAATCACTTAACCGATGGGACGACTTCTCCCCAACCCTTAAAACATTAGAAAGAACCAATATTATTTATGTATTTCAATGTTTTTTAGAGTAATATAATGTTGGTAATAATAATAAAACTAATAGCGACATTGGTTTTACGACTACTACCCCATCCCGCCACCTCACCATGCAACTTTTAAACTCTAGCTAAGTTTACTAACATCTACAAAACATATCTCCCTATCATTCAATGTAAGACAAATCTATCTAATAATATCATTTAAATAATACATTTTGGAACTAATAAAAATAAAAATACTCGAATCTATCCACATGTAAACTCAACAACTAAATAATTATAATTAATTAATAATATTGCCTATAAGTACTAATATTTTTAAACGCTTAACGTAATACAATTTTTATTTTTTCATGATAATTCTGGTATAGTAAAATTTAAATTGCTAACGTCTTCCCTGGAACAGTGTGCAAACGTTCTCAAAACATCTAACTGACTTCAAACACCCTTTTCTCGGCGTCTTTTTAAAATTCTTTGGGAAATGGTTCGTTTATTGCTAATCTCCTGACAGAACTGATCAGATATTTTTTGTAGACCAGATTACGCTTATCTCAATGACCAGACTTTTACAAAATCACGCCTGACCTCGTGGATAGGAGGTAAACATCACTCATCTATCACTGACCACTTTGAACGTTGCTTAACTTCGTTGACATGACAATATATCGGCCCAAAACATTTCTGCAACTTGAGATCATAGTTTTGTGTCATTCACATTAATTGGATCACTCTACCGCTCCAGTAGGGATTTCACTGCCTATGCAATTCTCTACGTGTATAAGATCCAGATACATTCTAAAATAGAATACTGTTGCCACATCTGGGCTGAAACTGTCTGGAGCGCCCTATTCTGCATTGATAGAGTTCAAAACCGGCTTGAAAACGTTGAAATCTTTTTCTCACAGAACAGACGTCGCGAGCCTGTCTCTTCTCTATCGCTATTTTCACGTCATGCTCGATTGAACTCCGATATATGGTCCACCTTGCCAAACTTTCACAAAAACACTCGACTAGCTACATCCACTATATATGATTTATCCCACTCTCTATATGTGCATAAATCTAAACGCCGATTCCATGAAAAAAGCTTCTTTCCACTAACTACCCGCCATTGGAACACTGTTCGGTTGGCCTACTTTCCGATTGAATACAACATCGTTGTTTTCAAATATAATGTAAACAAGTTCTTGTTAAGCTGTTCCCATAAACAACCAATTTCTACTCAATTTAACGATTACTACACTACCACCTTGCGTTCATTAACCCTTATCCTTGAGTACCTTTCAGGTCTTGATAAGTGTTGACCCCATTAAATAATAATAATAATAATAATAATAATAATAATAATAATAATAATTGGTTCTAATAGCTCAGTTGTCATGACGGATGACGTCACAGATATCGAGGTTGATAAGGAAACGAAGGAACATTATGCGAAATAGGGCAGAAATCAAAAGCTCACAGTATTAATGCTTGCAACCTTACAGTGTTCTATCCTCGGCCTAACTCTCTTGATAATTCTAATGCTCTCGCAAATCACATTCTTAGATCATTCGTAGACATTTATGCAGACGACACTTCAAAGGCCGGTAATGACCAGAATCTTTCTAATTTTCTCTCTTCTGACCCCCAAAATGAGGAGCAATGAAGGAAAAATTTAATTAAAAAAAAAAATTATTTGTTTTTTCAATTAAAAAAAGAAATTAATAAATAATACTCATCTCAATAATGAATTCCAATTAAAATAAAATATACGAGGACAAAACTTGTCTGGTTAATTTTAATCTAAAACCAAGATTCTTTTTTTTTTTTAATTATCAACGCCCTTACATCCATCTGGCCCCAATTGAAATGAACGGCTCTCGTCTCGAGGATGCTCCATGTTTTGACAAGCTTCTGGATCTGACCTTTATTCCTGATCTGAAATGGAACACGTACATCAAATCTGTTGCCAATGCCGCTGGAAAAAATGATTTGACCATTCTAGCGCTTCAACTTGTATAAGAACCAAGTACGTCCTAGGATGGAGTACGGTTGTCACGTCTGGGCAGGAGCTGCTCGGATCACCCTATTCTGCTCTGACATAGTTCAAAACAGACTTCGAAACCCAGTAGGTAACGCCGTTTTCTCTTATTCTGCAACCTTTTTCTCACAGAAGAGACGTTGCGAGTCTGTCTGTGCTCTATCATTATTTTCATGGCAAGTGCTCGTCTGAGCTCCAATCTATGGTCCCCTTTGCCAAACTTACACGAAGAACATTCAGATAGCTACAATCACTATCAATAATTTCCTCCACTTTCTATTGGTGCCTACACCTGAACGTGAATCTCATGAACAAAGTTTCTTTCATAGAACTGCTCGTCTATAGAACTATGTTCCGCTGGTTTTCTTTCCATCTAACTACAATATGGTCGTCTTCAAATTCAACATAAACAAGTTCTTGTTGAACCGCCCCTTTAAATAATCAAATTATACCAAATTTCCACTACTAACGATCGCTAGCTATTGTCCAAATAGCTAGCGTACACACATTAACCCTTGATAAATGGTGACCCCGTTTGTAAAAACTGAAAGGACAACTTCGATAATCGTTAAGAGAATAACAGTCTCTTTTCTACATCTTTGCATGGGTGAGCTATTTCTCTCCAAAATAAGATTAAAACGAACTTAGCCACATTTTTTGTTCACGTAAAAATAATTTTTAAGTTATGAAAATATTACAATTGAGACTTATCTCCTGAGGAACCCCTTCTGTGGAATGCTGATGGAGCTACTCAGGTATTTGTTGCTGGCCAGAGTGCACTTATTCTTATCCATAGACTGTTTAAAACCACACCTGATCTTGTGTATAACCGTTTAAACATGAAGTCGATAAAACACAGCGCTTGCTATTCCCAAATTAGCACCCATCTGATGTTGACCAGGCTGAAAGTTGCTTAATCTCGGCGATCTAACGATTATTTTATATTAGAAGATTATAATGCATCGGCTAAAAACATGGTCCGCACATGAAGTCCTCATAAATCCACTACGATTCATTACAAATTGAGACCCCTTTCTGTGTCATGTACGTTAATTGGTTCCGACAGTTCTAGACATTACCGGTTTTATAATCAGCTCTCTTTTCTTTAAAAAGGTTGAAGAAAAAAAAATAGAGAGAAGAAAACGAAGATTAAAAAAAAATTGTTGGGTTTTTGTGCTAGAAGTTACTTTATTCATTGAATCAGCATGGACTTAGCCTGGAACGGGCCGTGCCGTTCTGCTTGTCATTCGGTGCACCTGCTGCCCTTTTGTTAATGCGCGGAAAGACGATAACCGGCAAAATGCGCACACAGGAAACGGAGGAGAAAACAGATTGACACGTGCTTATCTCAAGCTGCTGCTTGTACACCGAAAAAAAAATGTTTACCAAAACAAAAAATTCTTAATAAATAACAAAAATGAAAAATAGCGAGGAAAGAGATACGGAGAATTGATAAAATTCACCGTGAGAGAGTGAATGAGTGAGAAAGAAAGAAAGAAAGAGAGATAGAGAGATAGAGAGGGAGAGGCCGAGGAGACAAGAAAGATGCTCATCACTTGATTCACTCAGTGACAGTCGAAATAGTTTTCCAATATTCAAATGCGTAATAGACAACGTGTAGTTAATATATGACCGTGTCAATTAGCATGAATGCAAGTTCATGCATATATATAACAAGTCTGGGTGCCCGGCGTTGCCTGGGTGTTTGGAGGTGTGTGTTGAGCAAAAAAAAAAAAAAAAATGTTAGTAGGCAGGCAGGCTCAAACCTGTAGTGCAAAGCAGGAAAAGAACGTGAAAAAAACACACACACACACACACACACACACACACACACACACACACACACACACACACACACACACACACAAAAGACAAAAACGAAAAAACCTTACGTCCTTGCCGTTGCGTCCATCGATCTTGTGAAAATCCGTCGGCTCTGTCGAAAGTTTTAGGCAGACGTAGAAACATGCATACATACATTTAAACAGACAAGTGAGATTTATATTATAGAAGAAAACGACACACAAACATATATATATATATATATATGTATATATATATATATATATATATATATATATATATATATATATATCAGGTTGTCGTATGTCGTAAGTTTCCCGCGTTTAATTAAACGTTTTTGTTTTAAAAATGCTTTGATACCCCCCCCAAAATGGGCCCCAACTCTAATTAGGCCCTGTTTCTTAGTGTTGTGTCCGAATGAAATGAAACTTTGGTAATAACTAGTTTAGTATATTCAAAACATCACATCAAAACACTAGGATCTTTGGCCTTTTTTTCTCCGTTCTACAGCATATGTTCTAGATTTTTGGGTCATGCTGTATTTGTCAAAGTGTTATATATCATTAGAAAGCACATATTCTGTTCTGGTCATCGTTTTTTGCTCACATCATTTTTCTAACCGTCATATGGATTGTCAAGTAGATAAAAAAAAATCACATTTTCGACACCTCCTTTTTTTCGCCCTTAATCGAGGTCAAAAAGCGAGTGATGTGACCAAGGGTATTTGTGCCGTACATGGAGAAAACGCAATAGCTGAGAGAAATGTTTGAGATTCGTTTACCAGATTGAAATACGGTAATTTTTACCTCAATGGCGCTCCTCATTTCGGAAGAATAATGAAGATAGCGGAGACCAACTCAGGTTTATTTGAAGAAAGATGACCATCAGACATGTAGAGAATTGGTGAAAAAGATGGAGTGTGATTTTGCGATCATATCCACGCCATCTTCAGTCGATGGGATTCACACAAAACTTGGAGCTTGGGTCCCGAACTTACTTTTGCCGTTAAAATTCTTTAATGTTCTTAAAAAACGACGTGAACTTATGTAACGACCTAATATTTTATTTTAATTACATTTTCACCCCAAACACTTTGGTGTAGGGATCTACTATCAGGGGCAACAACTACTGGGGTACTATGTAGGGATTTGGGCAGCAATATGTCGGTTCACGTTACGCTTGAACTTCTGCACGTCAGTACTGCTGGGGAAGCAGGGACCTGGAATTGAATTCCAGAGTCTAGCGGTTCTGGGGAAGAAACTATTGGAGTCAAAAGATCTTTTACATCTAGGGATCTCTACAGTGTGGGGGTGGGATTTAGCAGCCTGTCGGGTTTGTCGAGAGGGCTTACAACGTGGGGGCACAAGTGATTGCAGTTCGTCAGAGCATTCCCCACTAAAATACTTGTAGAAAAGGCAGAGGGATGCAACATTTCGTCGATAGGACAGAGGCTGAAGCTTAGATGCCAGTTCAGGGCCTATCAGGTTTGCGACTCTCTTTTGAAACTTGTCAAGGAGCGAGAGACTAGTAGCAGATGCACCAGCCCAGATGTGGCAGCAATACTCCATACATGGGCGAATGGTGGCCTTATAGAGGTATAGGATGCTTTCGGGTGTTAGTAGTTGTCTAGCACGGTAGAGAGAGCCCACCTTTCTTGCAGTGGCCCTGGCAATGCCTTCAATGTAATTGTTCCAACTCATGTTTCCTGTGAACGTTAGGCCAAGGAGTTTGAAAGATGTACTCTCAGATAAAGAGTCGTTGGCCATTGCTATAGGTGGTAGAGAGGGTTTCTTGTAATTATTGAATGAAACTAGTTTAGTCTTGGCGGCATTGAACGCGACCAACCACTTTTGTCCCCATTCCACCACAGATTGGAGGTCTTCCTCTAGAGCAAACAGTTAATAAAACATGTTAAAAACACTTAGAAAAAGAGTTAAAAACATATTTATCTGAAAAGGAAACACTTGATAAGTGGATAGTCCTTAATCCGTGGAGTTTCGAAGAAATACTTTCCTTCTCATCAGACGGTAGGAATTAGCAAAATGCGGGATCGGATTTTGCATACAAAAGTATTTGATGAAACTGCAAGTAAGTCAAAGATCTTACTTGATAATAAAAAGTGAAGCAGAGGGAATATGGTGAAGGCAAAGGTGATTACACGTGAATGGATAGTCTGGTGAAAGGTTAATAATCCAATGACGGTCAAATCCAAAAATATAACTCCAAGAAAGTTAATTGAGTTTCCATTTGCACAAGTAAAATCCAAGGAAATCACGTAATTGGAAGATGGTCCAAAATAATCCAAAAAGCCGAAATCCATGGAATAATTCACAGATATGTACAAAGAAAAGAAAAGGGAAAAATTCCAATAATATTAATAAAAGAAAAATAAGATATGCTTTTCACACGACTGCCGAGACATAATAAGAAAGATCAGGGAAGAAGAAGAGGAAAGAATTAAATTGTGATAGAATTAAATATAAGATAGGAAAGCAAAAGTCAAAATGACCCAGACAAAAAGAACGTTCAAAGGCGCGAAAAAATATAGGGCAAAAAATAGGTCAACTGAAATGTACAGGTTATTACTTAAGAAAATGTCAGCAAGAGTTGTTAAAAGACACTAAATGGAATAAATAAAGAAATAAAGTAATAAATTAATAACTAAATAATAAAATATAAAAATAAAAAAGTTTAAGGGGAGAAGATGGCCGGTATCTGCAAATTCCGGATAAAGCATGTAAGTATGTAAGTAAATGCATATAGTCAAATACAAGTAAATATACATGCAGGATATAGAATATTAAAAGACTAAGAGGGAAATTGCAGATAAAAAACCGGCCAAACAGAGAAGAAATATATATATATATATATATATATATATATATATATATATATATATATATATATATAAAAGCAACTTTAGAAGTCTGTATGTCTGTGTGTCAGAGAGTTTGTTCCCTATGAACTCTAAAACGGCTGGGTCGATTTTCATTATATTTCACACGAAGGTACTTTATGTGCTTAACAGTGTTCTTAGATAGGTTTTGCGTCGGAATATATTCGATAAGTATCGATAATTAATAATTGAAATAATTGAATGAAAGAAGGAACAGGCGATTTTAACCAAAGTTAACACCTTGCACAGCCTAACATCACAAGCGAATTTTATAAGTTTACCGAAAGGCCCGACATAATATCAACAGTAGGTTCTTTGATATGACAGAGGCGCGTTCGAAATGAATCTTTCTATTTAAAGCACAATTTCACAATGATACTTGGCCTTTTGATTTTAATATATATATATATATATATATATATATATATATATATATATATATATATATATATATATATATATATATATATATATATATCAGCGTTGGAACGATTAATCAGAATCGGAAATCGGAAAAATCGAAAGATTTTGGGGTATCGGAATCGGAAAAATTGATGCCTATTTTCCGATGCCAAAACGATTCTTTTGTCTTTTTTATTTGATTTTGTTTAAAGTAAAATCTTCCATTGGTGGCAATAATGAAAAATAATAAATATTTATTGATTTTGAAATATCAGTACAGATAAAATCGATGGATCATCCTCCAAACATACCCATTCCTGATCCTCGATACATCTTCTATCATTAAATGTAATCAGTTTTTTAAAATAGTCAACCATATAGGAACCTATTCGTGACCACACACACACACGCGCGCGCGCACACACACACATACGTTCAGCTTTATATATATATATATATATATATATATATATATATATATATATATATTCAGCCAATATTGGGTCTAAACATTTGAAATTTTACATAAAAGGGTATTCAGGCATACAGTTTTTGGGCGAAAATTTGTCTGGCAAGAGGTTAAAGTTGAAAGAGTTTACTCCCCCGCCAATTTTGTGTCTATACACTTGAAATTTTGGACACTTTGAAATTTTGTAGATTACCTGGACATGAGTCAAACTTTTGAATATATACATATGCACATAAAGTTATAAACAGTACATAGGGTCAGAGCAAAACCGAGCTGAACTGCTAGTATATATATATATATATATATATATATATATATATATATATATATATATATATATATATATATACATACATACATATATCCTCTTTCATGTTCTTTTTCCTATTACCAGACTTTTCCTATTGAAATAAAGCAAAGGTTATAGCCCGTTGACTTAGAATGAGTGCCAAATTGATAGTTAAATTTGTGCTAATTTTTTCATTAAATAATTTCTCTTGATTCCTATTAATCCCTAACTTATTATAGCAATGATTTATATAAAATTTTAGCCAGATCCGTCCAGTATTTTCGGAGATAACTTCTAGAGTAAATGTGGTGTTATGAGGATTAATTATTATTAAACTGTGACTCGGACGGATACCAAAATACTTAGTTCGATGCACCTTATCGTAATAAATGTCCACACAAAATTGCAGTAAGTAGTTTCCGATAAAAAATGCAACGGGCAGACAGACAAACGGACAGACTATGATAAATATAATATAGATTATTCATTAGGAGTAATCACACAAGCTATCATCAAAGATTGCTCTTTGAGAAGAATTTTTGGTGTTCCATGGAGTCAGAGTCACAACATGCCCCCCCCCCCGATTTCTAGTACTTTTCACCTCTTTCAATAGACTGTGCAAAAGAATTTGCGTTATCGCAACAGCCGCTTACTATTGATTTCTCCTTGGCGGCGACTATTAGTTTTCATTGGATTTTGGGTGGCAATAACTCTCCCCAAGTTACCAGTCCTCTTTGCACGCCTCCAGCGGAGGTCTGGCTAGTGGTTTCTCTCCTTTGTCTTTCTATCTTTCTTGACTCTCATTGTTTGGTGTGGTGCCTGTTTATGGTGACACCCACAAAAGGGGGGGCGGTAGTTTTCAATTATACAGTTTCAGTTTTCATGATTTCATCTGACGTTTCTTTGTGTTTTGTATCTGTAACCGTTTCTGTGTCCAATTTGTGTGCAGTTCATGTGCAGTTTTCATTATTATTATACGTTGTATTTTCTCCGCTATCCCTCTGACTCAATTTCTCCCATTATTTTTCAAAGTTTGTCGGTATCGTTCCTAATAATAGTGATGTTACCTTTACTTTCTTCATTTTCCAGACCCCCTTGACCTCTTTGGTCAGTTCCGTGTAATTGCTCCGCTTTTCAGTTTCCTTGGTCTTTACTCCGTGTCTGTTGGAACGGCAACATCTACAATCTGGTAGGGGTTTTCTTTCTTTATTATGATATCCGGTCTTCTTGCTTGGATGAGTTTATCCGTTTGTACATCCATGTCCCATAGGATCTTGTGACTTCATTTTTCCAGTGCTGCTGCCTGTTTGTGTTTGTATCATTGGTCTGTGTGTTTAAGATGCAATTTTTTTGCATAATTACCAATTCCAAAGTTGCTGAACTAGCATTTTTATTATTTTTATTGTTTCTGTTCAAAAGATTTATATTCTATCTCGGGAGTTGAGCCGCAAAAGCGGACCTCAACCAATGGTCTTAGGTATTGCAGCTTTTTTTATTTTTTTTATAATTACATTTTCACCCCATACAAGGCACATTGCCACTTTGGTGTAGGGGGCTACTAACAGGGACAACAACTACTCGGGTACTATGAAGGGATTTGGGCAGCAAGATGTTAGTTCACGTTGCACTTGAACTTCTTCACGTCAGTACAGTTGGGGAAGCAGGGACCTGGAATGGAATTCCAAAGTCTAGCGGTTCTGGGGAAGAAACTACTGGAGTAGAAAGATCTTTTACATCTAGGAATCTCTACAGTGTGGGGTGGGATTTTGCAGCCTGTCGGGTTTGTCACGGGTCCTATTTTCTCTATTTCATGTCCTACACTTTCCGAATGATTCTGGCTGTTCCAAGTAAACACGGTTTTTATAACATTTCTGCTGTTATTCCCAAATGCAACTTTTATATTCATTTGTGAAAATCGTCACCGATCCCAATGTCCCCACTACAACAGGGATTACCTATTACTTATCATTAATATTATTATTATTACTATTATTATTACTATTATTATTAGTTCGCAAGGATTCACACAGGTCATCAAAACATCATCAAATTGAAAACAGCCTGTGGTGTTCCCTGGAAGCTAGATTTCCAGTACTCTCCACCTCTTTCGATAACATTTGCAAATAAATTTGCATTATCGCAACAGCTGCTTGCCATTGATTTCTCGTTTGCAGCAGCCATTGATCTTTACTGGAATAAGCTTCCGCAAGGTCCCAGTTCTCTTTGCTCTTATACAGCAGAGGTCTGGTCAGTGCTCACTCCGCGGTGTTTTACCCTCCTTGACTCTACTTGGCTATTCGGTCTCACTCTTTTTTTGGGGTGGTGCTGCAGTGATGTGGTCATGGGGGACAGGGGTTCTTGGTTCCATGTAGCCCTTCATTTTTTTGTCTCTGCAGCAGTTTGTATGACATGCGCTTGGAGTTCATATGTGTTAGGCTCCACATCCAAGGGGGTTCCTTAATATTTCAGCTGTTTTCATCATTATTATTATTATTATTATTATTATTATTATTATTATTGTTGTTGTTGTTATTATTATTATTGTTATTATTATTTTTGTTATTATTATTGTTGTTATTATTATCATTTTTAGTATTATTGCTATGATCCTTATCATCATTGTTGTTATTATTAGCATTATAATCATTATAATAAAATGATAATTGCTTTATCATTATTATTGTTATTATAATTAGTATTATCATTATTATTCTCATTATTATCATTGTAATCACTATAGTAAATAATGATTATTATTATCATTACATTTATTATTATTTTTATCAGTGTTATTGTTGTCATTGTTATTGTTGTGTTGTAGGTTTTTGACAGCAAGCCTTTAGTTTTTTTTAACATCGTCATATAACTATTGTAATAATTCGGCACTAGTGCAGAGAGTCATCCGGACGTAAATAATAACGTTATTATTTAAAAAGCTATTCTTAACATGGGGAGGGGAGGGTGTTTTGTACCTATTCTATACTTCAACCTTACAATTGAATAAAAAAAAATATATCATAAAACTTTAATTAAACTTGGAAATACGATTTAAAAAATAGCGCGGATCACTCTCTGCATTAGCACCAATAATTAATTTGCTGTTAATCCTTACGCATCCAAATATCTGTTTGAAATGACGAAGGTGTTTTGCCGTAAAAATCTCGCGAATTTTTATATTTCAATCACTTTTGGTGATTTTTTGCAGTGATATCGTTTCGATTCTGTCGTCGCCAATCTATTGTCGTAACACAATAGTAAAAGAAGAAAATCAAGTCAAGGTTGGTTTAACAAACGAACTGTATTAACATCACATGTACAAAGGTATAAATACGGGTCTGACTAACTAGCGCTCAGCTACGCAGTGGAGTACTGTCACTCCTTCTCACCGGCGTAGACATTACTTGAACAATATATATAGTGAGAACCGGTGTAATTTCCCTTATGCATAGAAAGGCCGGTATAATAATTATTATTGTTTTTATCGTTTGCTTATAATTATTATCATTATATTAAATTAGCATTATATATATGTATATATTATATAATTATTAGGATAAAATCATATTTTTCATCATTATTATCGTTTTATTAATTATATTATCATTATTATTATTATTATCACTATCACTATTTTTATTATTATTATATTTATGTTTATTATTCTCATTATTATTTTTTCATTGTTGCTTTCATAAATATATAAATATTGTTATCTGTATTGTTTTTATTAGTATTATCATTATCATTAATATTATCATTAGTATTGTCATCATTATTATCATTATTATTATGTTTATTCTCATAATTATTATCATTACTATAATAATTATTATTATTATCATTACTATTATTATTATTATTATCACTACTAGTATTATTATTATTATTATTATTATTATTATTATTATTATTATTACCATCACTATTATCATTATCATTGTACTTCGTCTTCTTCTTCTTCTTCTTCTTCTTCTTCTTCTTCTTCTTCTTCTTCTTCTTATTATTATTATTATTATTATTATTATTATTATTATTATTATTATTAAACTGAATATACTTATGTTGCTAAATATTATTGTCTTATACAAAGATGCACGTGTCCGGAGAGAGTTTTACCCAATATGCAACACGATCACGTACTGAAAGCCCAACGGAACAGTCGAGGCAACACTGCAGTTTTTTTTTATTTTTAATACATTTCTTATTTACCTGTATATATGTTGATATATACAGGTGTGTGTATGTATATATGTTGATATATACATGTGTGTGTATGTATATATGTTGATATATACATGTGTGTGTATGTATATATGTTGATATATACATGTGTGTGTATGTATATATGTTGATATATACATGTGTGTGTATGTATATATGTTGATATATGCATGTGTGTGTATGTATATATGTTGATATATGCATGTGTGTGTATGTATATATGT
The DNA here is from genome assembly GCF_053919585.1 of Euprymna scolopes. Taxonomy (NCBI): domain Eukaryota; kingdom Metazoa; phylum Mollusca; class Cephalopoda; order Sepiida; family Sepiolidae; genus Euprymna; species Euprymna scolopes. Next base: position 142,561,357 of record NC_136497.1, on the reverse strand, counting down.
TGATATATACATGTGTGTGTATGTATATATGTTGATATATGCATGTGTGTGTATGTATATATGTTGATATATACATGTGTGTGTATGTATATATGTTGATATATACATGTGTGTGTATGTATATATGTTGATATATGCATGTGTGTGTATGTATATATGTTGATATATACATGTGTGTGTATGTATATATGTTGATATATACATGTGTGTGTATGTATATATGTTGATATATACATGTGTGTGTATGTATATATGTTGATATATACATGTGTGTGTATGTATATATGTTGATATATGCATGTGTGTGTATGTATATATGTTGATATATACATGTGTGTGTATGTATATATGTTGATATATACATGTGTGTGTATGTATATATGTTGATATATACATGTGTGTGTATGTATATATGTTGATATATGCATGTGTGTGTATGTGTATATGTTGATATATACATGTGTGTGTATGTATATATGTTGATATATACATGTGTGTGTATGTATATATGTTGATATATGCATGTGTGTGTATGTATATATGTTGATATATGCATGTGTGTGTATGTATATATGTTGATATATACATGTGTGTGTATGTATATATGTTGATATATGCATGTGTGTGTATGTATATATGTTGATATATGCATGTGTGTGTATGTATATATGTTGATATATACATGTGTGTGTATGTATATATGTTGATATATACAGGTGTGTGTATGTATATATGTTGATATATGCATGTGTGTGTATGTATATATGTTGATATATACATGTGTGTGTATGTATATATGTTGATATATGCATGTGTGTGTATGTATATATGTTGATATATGCATGTGTGTGTATGTATATATGTTGATATATACATGTGTGTGTATGTATATATGTTGATATATACAGGTGTGTGTATGTATATATGTTGATATATGCATGTGTGTGTATGTATATATGTTGATATATACATGTGTGTGTATGTATATATGTTGATATATACATGTGTGTGTATGTATATATGTTGATATATACATGTGTGTGTATGTATATATGTTGATATATACATGTGTGTGTATGTATATATGTTGATATATACATGTGTGTGTATGTATATATGTTGATATATACATGTGTGTGTATGTATATATGTTGATATATACATGTGTGTGTATGTATATATGTTGATATATACATGTGTGTGTATGTGTATATGTTGATATATGCATGTGTGTGTATGTATATATGTTGATATATGCATGTGTGTGTATGTATATATGTTGATATATGCATGTGTGTGTATGTATATATGTTGATATATACATGTGTGTGTATGTATATATGTTGATATATACATGTGTGTGTATGTATATATGTTGATATATACATGTGTGTGTATGTATATATGTTGATATATACATGTGTGTGTATGTATATATGTTGATATATACATGTGTGTGTATGTATATATGTTGATATATACATGTGTGTGTATGTGTATATGTTGATATATACATGTGTGTGTATGTATATATGTTGATATATACATGTGTGTGTATGTATATATGTTGATATATACATGTGTGTGTATGTGTATATGTTGATATATACATGTGTGTGTATGTATATATGTTGATATATGCATGTGTGTGTATGTATATATGTTGATATATACATGTGTGTGTATGTATATATGTTGATATATGCATGTGTGTGTATGTATATATGTTGATATATGCATGTGTGTGTATGTATATATGTTGATATATACATGTGTGTGTATGTATATATGTTGATATATGCATGTGTGTGTATGTGTATATGTTGATATATACATGTGTGTGTATGTATATATGTTGATATATACATGTGTGTGTATGTATATATGTTGATATATGCATGTGTGTGTATGTATATATGTTGATATATGCATGTGTGTGTATGTATATATGTTGATATATACATGTGTGTGTATGTGTATATGTTGATATATACATGTGTGTGTATGTATATATGTTAATATATACATGTGTGTGTATGTATATATGTTGATATATGCATGTGTGTGTATGTATATATGTTGATATATGCATGTGTGTGTATGTATATATGTTGATATATACATGTGTGTGTATGTATATATGTTGATATATACATGTGTGTGTATGTATATATGTTGATATATGCATGTGTGTGTATGTATATATGTTGATATATGCATGTGTGTGTATGTATATATGTTGATATATGCATGTGTGTGTATGTATATATGTTGATATATGCATGTGTGTGTATGTATATATGTTGATATATGCATGTGTGTGTATGTATATATGTTGATATATACATGTGTGTGTATGTATATATGTTGATATATGCATGTGTGTGTATGTATATATGTTGATATATACATGTGTGTGTATGTATATATGTTGATATATGCATGTGTGTGTATGTATATATGTTGATATATACATGTGTGTGTATGTATATATGTTGATATATACATGTGTGTGTATGTGTATATGTTGATATATACATGTGTGTGTATGTATATATGTTGATATATGCATGTGTGTGTATGTATATATGTTGATATATACATGTGTGTGTATGTGTATATGTTGATATATGCATGTGTGTGTATGTATATATGTTGATATATACATGTGTGTGTATGTATATATGTTGATATATACATGTGTGTGTATGTATATATGTTGATATATGCATGTGTGTGTATGTATATATGTTGATATATACATGTGTGTGTATGTATATATGTTGATATATACATGTGTGTGTATGTATATATGTTGATATATGTATGTAACTCAATTCTTTTCTCACGTATTAAAAAAAAAAAAAAAAAACATAAAAAAGGACGTAATGTGTGTATCTCGTTCTTTCCAATGTAACCCCATATTGTTAGAAAGTTCTTTTTTTATTGCCTTCGCTGGCCTCGTGAATGATTAGAGATTTGGGAATCTGAAGGTGCTGCCAGATATCGAATTTGTTTCCACTTGATGGCGTCAAGCTTCCAATCGGTCGACGGTAATACACCCACACCCACACACACACACACACACACACACGCTCAAGCGCCACACACACACACACACACACACACACACACACACACACACACACACACACACACACACACACACACACACACACACACACACACACACACGCTCAAGCGCCACACACACATGAATATGGAAAAATGAAAAAGGAAAACCCAAAATCTATTGTATAAAGGACAGTTGTCTGTGTGTTTATGTGTTTGTATGTCCGTTAAAACTTTTGTTATCCGCATCAAACCGGCATGAATCTGATACTGGTAGGAAGGACGATGTCTTGGACACATAATATCGAAAAAATTTGAAAAAAATTGTCGATTATTTCGCGTAAGAAATGTTTTGTTAGAAGAATAGGTCAGGGAAAATCTTAGTTTCGACGTCGTTTGTTAATCGCGCATGCGCGAACGGTCGGCACGTTGTCTCATTTTAAAAAGATAAATTTGCAACGTGACAACATCGTTGGCGTCTTGGTCCAATAGATAGTGTGTTAGCTTACGAGCTTAAATTTTGCAAGTTCGCGGCATTTTTATTAGTTTTAATAGCGTTTCATCTCTCCTATCTTTAAAAATTCTCAACTTTCTTACGCGAGCTCACCACGCGGCATTTTTTCTCTTTTAATAACACAAAAATTAATAAGTAAACGTTTTTCTCTCCCATCTTATATAATTCTCAACTGGAATTTCAATAATATAGCGTGTTTATGAATGTTATAAATGTTATTAGTATTTTTAAAATTTTGAACGACTATGTTTCGTTTGAAAAACAAGCAAATAAACAAAAAAAAAAAACATTCATTACATGTAATCAATGCCAAACACATGTATTTCAGTTATTTTGAGAAATTCTTCGAGTAAAGACAAAACGTTGATGAACATATCGATAATTTCAACTTTTCATTTAGGAGTATCGGAATCGGAAAAATTGTACATATTTACAGATAGGGGAAAACGATTTATTTGATTTTGTTTAAAGCAAAATCTTCCATTGCCAGTAGTAATACTAAAATAATAAACTTTTTATTGATTATAAATTACCAGTAAAATTAAAATCTATAGACCATTCCCCACACAAGTGTGTTTTTATGTTTCATAAATCATCTACACATTTATCATTTATAAAAAATTGGAATCGAAATCGGTAAAAATATTGGAATCATCCGATCACTAATATATATATATATATATATATATATATATATATATATATATATATATATATATATATATATATATATATATATATACTAGCATAGGGACCTGGCGTTGCCCGGCGTTGCCCGGCGTTGCCCGGCGTTGCCCGGGTATTTTCAGATGTATGTTGAGCAAAAAAAAAAAAAAAGCTGTCAATTTCTTTTACTTTGACCCCTATTATGACCCCCTTAAAATTTATTGTTTTGGGCGCAAATCAAGTTATTAAGTTAGATCCATGTCCAAGGAACCTATATCTAAAATTTCAAGTGTGTAGACCGAAAATTGTCGGAGGAGTTTGGCAGAGTTCTCAAAGGTCAAATCGTTGAACTTTGACCCCATAATCACCAAATTTCTAGCCAAAAACCGATCACATCGATTTTCCCAAATCTCAGTACCCTGTATATCAAATTTCGAGTCTGTAGACTAAAAATTGACAGAGTTATTGCGTAGAGAAATGTATACAGACACACAGACAGACAGACGCTTTCACTTTATATATATATATATATATATATATATATATATATGTACTGGCTGATATGACACCTTCTCATTTGCCAGACCTTCTTCTTCCTCTTCCCCATGTATGCATATCTCTTTCACTACACTGAGGAAGACCGAAGGTATGGTCGAAAAGTTTGTTCTCGTAAAAAAAAAGTTTTTAATTTTGTTTTATTCTTGCACGTCAACAATAGAAAACAAATAAAGTTATAAACTTTTATACTCTTCGTATTAATTTTTGATGCATTTTCATAATGGGGACAGAGCTGGTATCGATGCCTCCGGTCAGTCTAGAAAGACAAAGGATACCCTCTGTAGGGGCAGTTGCGCGAGTAATTGTGAGGCAAGGGTTGCGGAATCCCAAACCACACCTCTCCTGAATTAGAACTGTTTGAGTCCAGTGGCAAGGAGAAGTCCAGGACGACTGAAAATAATGCCGAGATAAGCGGAGATCACACACAGCACCTGGAAGTTCAAAATGGTCACGCATTTTAGTACTTACAAGGTTCAACGTTGCTTAACTTCGGTGATCCAACAGCTACGGATGTGTTATGCCGTGCATATATATATATATATATATATATATATATATATATATATATATATATATATATATATATGCTCAGCGTACACCTCAAAACACCCGGGCTACGCCGGACTGAAATGCTAGTATATCTATAAAAGTGAACGTGTCTGTGTGTGTGTGTGTCTACATTTCCGTACTTAATAACTGTCAATTTTAAGTCTACAGACTCGATATGTGATATACAAGGTACTGAGATTTGGGGAAATCTACGTGATCGGTTTTCGGCCAGAAATTTTGCTGTTAAGGTGTCAAAGTTCAACGATTTGAACTTTGAGAACTCTACCAAACTCCTCCGACAATTTTGGGTCGAAACACTTGAAATTTTAGATATAGGTTTCTTGGACATGGATCTAACTTAATAACTTGATTTGAGCCCAAAACAATAAATGTTAAGGGATCATAATAGGAGTCAAATTTAAAATAATTGACCGCTTTTTTTTTTTGCTCAACATACACCTCCAAACACCCGGGCAACGCCGGCCTGAAATGCTAGTCTATCTATATATCTATAAAAGTGAACGTGCCTGTGTGTCTTTGTGTCTGTATGCCTTTGTGTCTGTCTGTGTGTCTGTGTACATTTTCCTTCGCAATAACTCTGTTAATTTTCAGTCTACAGACTCGAAATTTGATATACAGGGTACTGAGATTTTGGAATATCTTTGTGATCCATTTTCGGCCAGAAATTTGGCTGTTAAGGGGTCAACGATTTGACCTTTGAGAACTCTACCAACCTCCTCGGAAAATTTGGGGTCTAAGCACTTGAAATTTTAGATATAGGTTCCTTGGACATGGATCTAACTTAATAACTTGATTTGAGCCCTAAAAATAAACGTTAAGGGGTCATAATAGGGGTCAAATTAAAAAAAAATTGACCGTTTTTTTTTTGTTTTCTTTTTTTGCTCAGCATGCACCTCCAAACACTCGGGAAACGCTGGGCACCTATGCTAGTATATCTATAAACGTGACCATGTCTGTGTGTCTGTGTGTCTGTGTGTCTGTCTGTGTGTGTACATTTCCCTACACAATAACTCTGTCAATTTTCAGTCTACAGACTCGAAATTTGATATACCAGGTATTGAAATTTGGAAAAATCTATGTGATTAGTATTCGGCCAAAGGTTTAGCTGTTAATGGATCAAAGTTCAACAATTTGACCTTTGAGAACTCTACCAAACCCCTCCGACAATTTTGGGCATAAAAATTGAAATTTTAGATATATGTTCCTTGGACATGGATCTAACTTAATTACTTGATTTGAGCCCAAAAGAATAAATATTAAGGAGTCATAATAGGGATCAAATTTACCTCTTCGGTCTCTATCAAATTACTCAGACAATTTCTGGTCTAAACATTTGAAGTTTTACATAAAGGGTATTCAGAGATAAAGCAAGCTTTTTAATCGGTTTGGATCGAAAATGTTTAGTTACCAATATATAAATGTATGTTTGCTTGTCTGCTTAAAACGTTCGATAGAGGCGGCGGATTTTACCAAGATCAGTATCGTTTTGAAGTTTGACATTTCAGACGACAAATATCGAAAAATTAGCCAAAAAAAAAAACATTCATATCTTCACCTTCAACTGGGCACTTTTTTACAGGGAGGGTCGCTTTTGCGCCGATATTTTTGAAAGTCATCCTCTCCTCTTTATTGTGCAGCCTTAATTTAAACATTAGTCACTTCCGGTTAGGCGGTGGTCGTAACAGCAAAGACGTCAGGTTTTTTCTCCGTTCTTTTCCTCCTTCGCGGTGCGGGTTCGAGCCTGCCTTCCTACCATCACTTCTTTTTTTGAGCTCAACAGATACATCCAAACACCCGGGCAACACCTGGCTAAAATGCTAGTATATCTATAAAAATGAACGTGTCTGTGTGTCTGTCTGTATGTGTACATTTCCTTACGCAATAACTTTGTCAATTTTCAGTCTACAGACTCGAAATTTGATATACAGGGTACTGAGATTTGGGAAAATCTTTGTAATCCGTTTTCGGTCAGAAATTTTGCTGTTAAGTGGTCAAAGTTCTACGATTTGACTTTTGAGAACTCTACCAAACTTCTCCGACAATTTTGGGTCTAAACACTTGAAATTTTAGATATAGGTTCCTTGGGCATGTATCTAACTTAATAACTTGATTTAAGCCCATAATTATGAATGTTAAGAGGTTCTAATAGGGATCAAATTAAAAAATTTGCCCGTTTTTTTGTTTTGTTTTTTGCTCAACATACACCTCCAAACACCCGAGCAAAGCCGGCCACCCATGCTAGTGTATATATATATATATATATATATATATATATATATATATATATATATATATATATATATATATATATATATATAAATAAAATTAAGCAAATATTATTAAATGCAACGGTGGCATTTTGCTTTATGATTCTTCTTTTTAATTTTTCGATATTCCGTATAATCTTTGTTGTATCAAAATCAAAAATATTAATAAACGTTCCATAGTTGTTGCTGTCACGAGCGCTTTTGATTCGTCCATGAATCTTCATCAGGTGTTGAAGTAAAAGTCCGAAGGAGCGAAAATGAGAATTAAAAGTGAAAACTATAATATACAGTAAACGGCGATAAGTTAAAATATATAGAGTCGATGAAAAGACGATTAAAAATATAGGTCGATTAAAATTCTCTCTCTCTCTCTCTCTCTCTCTCTCTCTCTCTATATATATATATATATATATATATATATATATATATATATATGTATATATATATATATATATATATATATAGAGAGAGAGAGAGAGAGAATAAATGACAAAAAGTTATATTCCAAAATTCATGATGTTGACCATCTTATGATTTATTCCTTTTAATTCAGTTGACTTATGCAATTCTTCTAAGTCAACTGAATTAAAGGAATAAATTATAAGATGTTCAACATAATGAATTTTGGAATATAACTCTTTGTAATTTATTCTCTATATTGCTTTTTAATTACATTGAGCTTCTTAAATAAGGATTGGTATATATTATAAGAAAATATATTTCTACAGAAATATATATATATATATATATATATATATATATAGAGAGAGAGAGAGAGAGAGAGTGTGAGAGAGAGAGAGCGATAGATAGATAGATCTTTCTCTTTCTTATATGTTGTCTGTGCGCAAGACAAGTCTTGGAATATAGTTGAAAAAGCATGTACCAACCTTTAAAAGTCATTTATTGTCTCAATCTGGAATGTAAAAAAACACGTGGTGGATATTTTTACCCGAAGAAAAAACAAAACAAAAAACAAACAAACAAACAAAAAAAACACAAAAAAGAATGAAAAGAATAAGACAGCTTACCTTGCACGCAATCTAACCCATCTACAAAGACGTCCACATAAACAAATTCTTCCCTAACATCTTCCTCTTCTTTTCCATTTTTTCTCTATCTCCTCTTCTTCACCTTTCTTCCCTTTTTCTTCCCTTTCTTTCTTCAATGAGAGGAAGTTCGTAGTCTGCCCAATGGAGACTGTAACCGACTATGGAAACGGATCGTTTTTAACGCTAATCTTCCTCGCGCGTGTTTAGAAGCATAAAACAAGAACTGGTACACATTACCACGGCACTGCTTCATTTCAATCTTCTCACAATGTTTTTCATCGTTTCGTGTCTTTAACCCTTACAATCGCTCGATAATGAGTGACACATTAATGAAAGGAAACGATACGCTTGCCGCATCTTTGAATTCTTGTTTTGTATGTTGTCATGCAATAGTACTCCTCATTTATACGCTATCAAAGAGATAAAAAATATATGGTTAAACGGCTCCGAAAGTAAATATGACGGTGGTCCAGTGTGTAATCCTTAGGCACAAGCCTCGTGAGTTTTATGCGAAAGTCTAACTCACTACTACTACTAATACTAATAACTGTATAATTATAACTTACCCAAAATTGACGACATCACCTGATACTACACCAAATAATCGAGGAGGGTCAAAGAAGATGGAAAGATCAAAGAGAAAGCACTAACCAGACCTCAACTAGATGGGTGCGAAGAGAATTGAGACCATTGAGACGGTTTATTACCACCCAAATTCCAGTGAAGACCATTGGCTGTTACCAACGAGAATCAATGGTAAACGGCTATTGCGATACAGAAAACTAATTTGCAAATGTTATCGAAAGAGGTGGAGCGTACTAGAAATCTGGGAGGACTTGTTGTCACTTTAAATTCAGGTAACACTAACGGTTGTTTTGAAAGAGAATTCTTTGATGATTGCCTGTGTGAAAACTCCTTGTGAGATATAATAATAATAATAATAATAATAATAATAATAATAATAATAATAATAATAATAATAATAATAAATTATTTGCAGATGTTATCGTAAAAGGTGGAGATTACTTGAAATCTGGGGAGACTTGTTGTCACTCAGCTCCGAGGGAACATCACAGGCTATTTTCAAAGAAAAGATCTTTGATGACCTGTGTGAAATCTTTTTGTGAGCCAATAATAATAATAATAATAATAATAATAATAATAATAATAATAATAATAATAATAATAATAATAATATATTTCTCGTTGTTTGTCTATTTTCTATCTGGTTTTCAGTCTATTCATTTCATTTTTTTCTCGGAAACGACTGCCTGATCTCACTAAAATTCTGTATGGACCTTTCTTATGATAAGGTGCAGCGAAAAGTAAGTATTATGGTATCCGTTTGATGTATATTTAGGAAGCATTAGCAATTAGTATATAATTCCACCTTTTCTCTGCTAGAAACTACTGGTGCGACCGGCCTAAAATTTTGTATGGACAACTATTACGATAAGGGGCCATATCTTTGGTATATTTCAGGATGCTGCTGCAATAGAGGTTACTAATGATGAGGCTTCTAGACAATCTTACAGATAGGTTAACAATGCCTATGAGAACAATTTTTGAGGCTAGATCTAGCTACTCTCAAAGAATTCGTGAGTCTATCTCATTTCAAAAGGTTGGCTCTCGTGATTTTTGAAGTATCTATAATAGCGTATGTATGGTCTGTTCTCTTATACGGTTGTGAGAGCAAGACAATCACGAAAAGGAAAAGACTACAGACAACTAAAACTTTGTTCCCGAGGAGAATTTCGAAGATATCCTGGACAAAAAAAGAAAACAAACCAGGAGGTATTAGAAATGGCAAACACAGAAAGGTCTCTAATGAGATTCATGTCTATAGAAAAACCAGAATAGAACAGGAATAATCATGGGTAGAAGAAACAGAGGACGACAGTGAGAAACATACGTTGACAGCGTGAACACCTGGACAACATCAATAATAATGAGCAACAATGAATTCATGAATGCCTCGAGAAAGAGAGATAGAGATAGATAGATAGATAGATAGAGAGAGAAAGAGAGAGAGAGAGAGAGAGAGAGAGAGAGAGAGAGAGATGGAAAGCCATAGCTGTCAATGCCTGTGCCAGGCAGGACACCACTTGATGATGATGATGATGATGATGATGATGATGATGATGATGATGATCTTCGGATTATTTCATCTATGGATAAAGCTGATCCCTTTGTTCGTCTCTTTTTCTGACAATTCTTCTATTGATGTTTCTCGTGCTGTTCTTCCTGATTTTCATTTGGAAACTTATAAATCTCTTGATTCTATAATTATTACCCCAAAGATGGAGATGCCAATGTTCTTTCTGATCTTGACCAGTCTAAAGCTTTTGGTCCTGATTTAATTCATGTTGTTGTTCACAAACGTTGTTCTCCTGAACTTTCTTTTATTCTCGAAAATTATTCAATCGGTGTTTATCAAAATCATGTTTCCCTTCTGGTTGGAAAGAGTCCTATGCTGTCCCAATCTGTAAGAATGATGGTGATCGGTCTGATCTACCTAAGTATCGTCTGGTTAGTCTCTTTTAAGTTATAAGTAGGACTGTGAGAGCAGCATGTCCTTTTCATTGTTTTGACTCTTAATGTTGCATATTGGTTATATTAGAAGGGATCTGTTAGACGTACATTCATTAGTGGGTGTCTTTGCGTATTATACCTAAAGGTCCTTATATATATATACGTGTGTGGGTGTGTTCTTATCAATATTCTTTTTCTGTGGGTGTGTGTGATTTTTCTAATGCCTTTTTGCCTTGCTTAGGGATGTTTCCGATGACGTGTATGCGCCAACAATGCAATGCGAACATACCTGAATTTGCCTTGGCCAGCGATGATATTCTCTCCTTCGCTGGTTCTCCATCTTGCTGGGAGTCGGGTCACTGCAGACAGATTCATTGATGAACAAACAAGATGGACTTGAAATTTCAATCTTTATTCAAGGCAAATTCTACATCTCGGATCCTGGTTGTTTTCGGGAGGCACCCAAATTCCCGTCCGCTTAATCTGCCGCCTATACCCTCTCTCCCGTCTCGTCATCACCGGAAGTTACCCAGAATTCAGTGTCACCTTCCAATTTCCGGTGCACTCCATCTGGGCCACTCAAGGTGACTGAGTTTGACAGCTGTCAAAACTAACCTTGCTAAACTATTTAATGAGAAAATAAACATTCTTATTTTCTTTATTTCTAAAAACTACCTAGATAGCATTTAAGCTGGGACTCCTAATACAATACAACATTAAGAATATATTCGTTCATATCTTATATGTTTTTAGATAGACGGATGTGGTACTCGGTTGATTAAGTGCGTCTAACTGGATGGAATACTGCTGCCATATCTTGGCAGGAGCTGCTAAAAACAGCCTATCCTGCCTTGACAGAGTACAAAATAGACTTCGTGGCTTAGTGGGGGATGCCCTTTTCTCTTCCCTGCAACCTCTCTCCCACAGAAGAGACTTGCGAGTCTATCTTTGTTTTATCGTTATTTCCATGGCAGGTGCTCGTCTGAACTCCAATATCTGATCTCTCCTCGCCAATCTTTCACGAAAAACACCCGTCTAGCTGAATCCACTGTCAAAAATTTTCCCCACTCTTTATCTGTGCCTAAATAAATACGTAGATTCCATGAACAAAGCTTCTTTCTTAGAACTGCACGCCTGTGGAACTCTGTTCCGTCTGCCTGCTTCCCACCTGACTACAACCTGGATGTTTTCAAGTCCAACGTAAACAAATTCCTAATGAACCGCCCCCTTAAGTAAACACTTCATTAAATCTCCACACTAACGTACTGTACTTGCAATAACCCTTATCCCTGAGTGGCTTCCGGGCCTTGATAAGTGGTGACCACCGTGTAAAAAAAAACAAAAAACTGTGTTGGATATATACCCGAGAGTAAAAAAAAATGAAAAGAATATTCTGTTGTCACAGCCCTAGTTATAAGCAAAGTTTTTGAAAGGTTAGTAAACAGAAAGCTTGTTGATTTTCTGGAAAATATGGGCCTCTTTTCATTCAACTGCTGATCTGTGGTAATTGAGCGGATCTATCGGTTTATGATAATCCAAGAGAAGGTAGAACTATTGGATTCGACATTTCGAAGGCGTTTGACAGAGCGTGGAATTCTGGTCTTCTACATAAACTTGGAGGTTATGATATTGGTAAGAAAGTTTTTGACATTATTAGCTCTTTGATCTGATTAAAACATGCGAGTAAATCTCGATGGTGTCTCTTCATTCTCTTTTCCTATCAATTCTGGTGTTCCTCAGCGTTCTATCCTAGGCTCAACTCTTTTTCATTATTATATCAATGACCTTCCAGAGAATATTGTTTAGAAAATTAATATTTATGCGAATTGATACCAATCTTTATTCCACTGTTGCTTATCGCCCATCTCCCTCGGATCGGTTGAAATATGCAACTAATTTAGAAGTTGACTTGGGCTTAGTTGTAGATCAGGGTACGGAATAGCTTGTTTCGTTTAATCCTGTTAAGACTCAGCTTGTGTCTTTCAATCGTAGTCGTATCCCTTTTCTTCCTGAGATTCTTCTGGACGGTTCTACTCTTGAGGAAAAATCGTCTCTTGGTCTTTCTTTCTCATCAAATCTTTCTTAAAGTTCATATATTAGATCAATTGCTCTTTCTGCTTTTTGAAAAGTTGGTACTCTACATTGTTCTAAG
>NC_136497.1:142507977-142542977 GCF_053919585.1 Euprymna scolopes | reverse complement strand
TAACACGCTATCGTATTAATATATAGATAAGATAAGAAGTTAAGATATATTATATTGGGCAAAATATAAAATAGTGATTAAAAAAGAAATGGATGACTTGAGTGTCTTCAGCTATGATCGAAACCGAAACTAAAAATTATGATGCATTTTTGTGTCAGTATTTATTACAAAAAGTAGGCGGTTATAACAATATTTAAACGACACACACACCATCGTATTAATATATATGAGTCTAAAGTTCTCTCTCTCTCTCTCTCTCTCTCACACACACACAAATGAAAATGTAATATTAGAAGTAATAGTTAAATTAAGGAAGTACGCAGCATACATTAGTCTCTCTCTCTCTCTCTCTCTCTCTCTCTCTCTCTCTCTCTGAAACAATAAAAAAAATGAATCAAATCTCAACCAATAAAATTTGCCGGAAAACGTAGCCCGCAAAAGAACACACACACTATAATATTAATATGTAGATAAAAATACAGCTTCCTATTCCAGTAGACTCTTTCAACACTAAGGTCAATAGATATATCTTTTCAAAACTAAGGTCAATAGATATATCTTTCAAGACTAAGGTCAATAGATATATCTTTTCAAGACTAAGGTCAATAGGTATATCTTTTCAAGACTAAGGTCAATAGATATATCTTTCAAGACTAAGGTCAATAGATATATCTTTTCAAGACTAAGGTCAATAGATATATCTTTCAAGACTAAGGTCAATAGATATATCTTTTCAAGACTAAGGTCAATAGATATATCTTTCAAGACTAAGGTCAATAGATATATCTTTCAAGACTAAGTTCAATAGATATATCTTTTCAAGACTAAGGTCAATAGATATATCTTTTCAAGACTAAGGTCAATAGATATATCTTTTCAAGACTAAGGTCAATAGATATATCTTTTCAAGACTAAGGTCAATAGATATATCTTTTCAACACTAAGGTCAATAGATATATCTTTCAAGACTAAGGTCAATAGATATATCTTTTCAAGACTAAGGGCAATAGATATATCTTTTCAAGACTAAGGTCAATAGATATATCTTTCAAGACTAAGGTCAATAGATATATCTTTTCAAGACTAAGGTCAATAGATATATCTTTCAAGCCTAAGGTCAATAGATATATCTTTTCAAGACTAAGGTCAATAGATATATCTTTTCAAGACTAAGGTCAATAGATATATCTTTCAAGACTAAGGTCAATAGATATATCTTTCAAGACTAAGGTCAATAGATATATCTTTCAAGACTAAGATCAATAGATATATCTTTTCAAGACTAAGGTCAATAGATATATCTTTTCAAGACTAAGGTCAATAGATATATCTTTCAAGACTAAGGTCAATAGATATATCTTTTCAAGACTAAGGTCAATAGATATATCTTTTCAAGACTAAGGTCAATAGATATATCTTTCAACACTAAGGTCAATAGATATATCTTTTCAAGACTAAGGTCAATAGATATATCTTTTCAAGACTAAGGTCAATAGATATATCTTTTCAAGACTAAGGTCAATAGATATATCTTTTCAAGACTAAGGTCAATAGATATATCTTTTCAACACTAAGGTCAATAGATATATCTTTCAAGACTAAGGTCAATAGATATATCTTTTCAAGACTAAGGGCAATAGATATATCTTTTCAAGACTAAGGTCAATAGATATATCTTTCAAGACTAAGGTCAATAGATATATCTTTTCAAGACTAAGGTCAATAGATATATCTTTCAAGTCTAAGGTCAATAGATATATCTTTTCAAGACTAAGGTCAATAGATATATCTTTTCAAGACTAAGGTCAATAGATATATCTTTCAAGAATAAGGTCAATAGATATATCTTTCAAGACTAAGGTCAATAGATATATCTTTCAAGACTAAGATCAATAGATATATCTTTTCAAGACTAAGGTCAATAGATATATCTTTTCAAGACTAAGGTCAATAGATATATCTTTTCAACACTAAGGTCAATAGATATATCTTTCAAGACTAAGGTCAATAGATATATCTTTTCAAGACTAAGGTCAATAGATATATCTTTCAAGACTAAGATCAATAGATATATCTTTTCAAGACTAAGGTCAATAGATATATCTTTTCAAGACTAAGGTCAATAGATATATCTTTTCAAGACTAAGGTCAATAGATATATCTTTCAAGACTAAGGTCAATAGATATATCTTTTCAAGACTAAGGTCAATAGATATATCTTTTCAAGACTAAGGTCAATAGATATATCTTTCAAGACTAAGGTCAATAGATATATCTTTTCAAGACTAAGGTCAATAGATATATCTTTTCAAGACTAAGGTCAATAGATATATCTTTCAAGACTAAGGTCAATAGATATATCTTTTCAAGACTAAGGTCAATAGATATATCTTTTCAAGACTAAGGTCAATAAATATATCTTTTCAAGACTAAGGTCAATAGATATATCTTTTCAAGACTAAGGTCAATAGATATATCTTTTCAACACTAAGGTCAATAGATATATCTTTCAAGACTAAGGTCAATAGATATATCTTTTCAAGACTAAGGGCAATAGATATATCTTTTCAAGACTAAGGTCAATAGATATATCTTTCAAGACTAAGGTCAATAGATATATCTTTTCAAGACTAAGGTCAATAGATATATCTTTCAAGTCTAAGGTCAATAGATATATCTTTTCAAGACTAAGGTCAATAGATATATCTTTTCAAGACTAAGATCAATAGATATATCTTTCAAGACTAAGGTCAATAGATATATCTTTCAAGACTAAGGTCAATAGATATATCTTTCAAGACTAAGATCAATAGATATATCTTTTCAAGACTAAGGTCAATAGATATATCTTTTCAAGACTAAGGTCAATAGATATATCTTTTCAAGACTAAGGTCAATAGATATATCTTTCAAGTCTAAGGTCAATAGATATATCTTTTCAAGACTAAGGTCAATAGATATATCTTTTCAAGACTAAGGTCAATAGATATATCTTTCAAGACTAAGGTCAATAGATATATCTTTTCAAGACTAAGGTCAATAGATATATCTTTTCAAGACTAAGGTCAATAGATATATCTTTTCAAGACTAAGGTCAATAGATATATCTTTTCAAGACTAAGGTCAATAGATATATCTTTTCAAGACTAAGGTCAATAGATATATCTTTTCAAGACTAAAGTCAATAGATATCTTTTCAAGACTAAGGTCAATAGATATATCTTTCAAGACTAAGGTCAATAGATATATCTTTCAAGACTAAGGTCAATAGATATATCTTTTCAAGACTAAGGTCAATTGATTTCTTTTCAACACTAAGGTCAATAGATATATCTTTTCAAGACTAAGGTCAATAGATATATCTTTTCAAGACTAAGGTCAATAGATATATCTTTCAAGACTAAGGTCAATAGATATATCTTTTCAAGACTAAGGTCAATAGATATATCTTTTCAAGACTAAGGTCAATAGATATATCTTTCAAGACTAAGGTCAATAGATATATCTTGTTAGCGATAATCATCTTTTGTTCTTATTAGCTCTCCACATCAAGCAGCTTCACGCCTTGTCTGGAGTTATTTCCATTAACACCCGTGATTGTTATAAGCACTTTCATTTCGGTCGATCTACGGTCCACCCTTCTTTAAGTGTGCGAATTGATTATTCTTTAATGTCATTGCTATATAGCATGGAACTCTTTTTTATCATTCAATGTGAAATTAAAAGTACATTCTTTATTCCGTTTCGGTTCACTTTTATTAGTCACCTCTTCCTAAGTGATTCGTTTCGGTTTTAGTTTTGCATTTCGCGTTTTTACTATACCTTTGAAGAATAAACGAAAACTTTCTTCCCCTTTTTTCAAAGCGGAACACCCATCGATGTGTGCCGGAAACGCAATCATAAACACGTTCCTAATGACACCACGGCCATAATCTCAAGTAACCAAGCGGGCAATAAACATTGTAACGCCTTTGGTGCAACTTTTAAAGTTAATCGAATTTTGGTCACAAGATGAGGGTCGTAATACAATAGGAACAGGTCGAATAAATCATGACTGTAATATTGCGACCAGACACGACGTTTCCCCAGCCAGAAAATAGTCGATAAAATCACAAATACCTTTGACATGGCATATCAAACAACGTTCAGCTAAAAACTAAGACGTTATTTTCATAAGATACGTCCATTCAATCTAAACGTTTAGCGATGGCAATGTTATTCTAAACTTATGCCTGATAGACTAATCGACGGACAAAGCCGTTTATTGAAACTTCTGGGCGCAACTAAGGATGACAAATAAACTACGATATTATGTCAAACATAAGCATGATAGATAAAAAATACTATTTAAAACTTATGTGTGACAGACTAACGAAAATATAGCAAACTTAAGTGTGAAACGTCAACAAAAATATTATTCCTAACTTGTGTGACAGGTCAATGAAAATACTTTTCAAACTTAAGTGTGACAGGCCAACGAAAATATCATTTCAAACTAAAGTCTGATAGGCCAACGAAAACATTATTTCAAACTAAAGTGTGACAGGCCAACGAAAATATCATTTCAAACTAAAGTGTGACAGGCCAACGAAAACATTATTTCAAACTAAAGTGTGACAGGCCAACGAAAATATTATTTCAACCCTAAGTGTGAAAGGTCAACGAAAATAGTACTTCAAACTTAAGTGCGACAAGACAACGAAAATTATGTTGCAAAATTAAGTGTGACAACCTAACGAAAATATTATTTCAAACGTAAGTCTGATATACTAATGAAAATACTATTCAAACTTATGTGTTACAGGCCAACGAAAATACTATTTCAAACGTAAGTGTAACACACGAATGAAAATGCTATTTTGAAATAAAACATAACAAACCAAGTGGTAAGGCCTGGGTGTTTCAAGTGCGAATTTAGTTATTTCTACAGAAACACTTCCATCAAGTCCACCTTGCTAAGGAGGTAAATAAAACAAAACAAAGCAAAAAGAAGGCCTCTTCAGTCTTGGGCAGACTATGGGTACCCACGAAGGGTTGCTTGCGCGTGAAATTTTTGTGGTAGGAGGTGCGCAATCTCCAACTACACCTCTCCTGAGACGACATTGTTAAATACCAGTGGCAAGTGAAGTGCAGGACGACTGGCAACAAATGCCGAGATAAGCGGAGAGCACATACAGTGCCTAGAATTCCCAAATGGTCACCCATCTGATACTAGCCAGACTCAACGTTGCTTAACTTCGGTAATCTCACGAGAACCGGTGTGTCAACGTGATTATGCCGTATGGAAAATAACAGACCGTCAACTATTCAATTGCTTGACAGACCGATACATATATTATTTAAATTAAAATTACGAAGGACTGACGAGCGTACAAATTCCATTTAAACGATGTGAGGCCTAATGGTGTCTTCAATAAATTGATATAGAAATTGATGGGCGTAAGATACGTCCAGCACATTTACATATTTAGCGATGTGGGTTTTATGCCAAACAGAAGCGTGACAAACCGACAAAACCTCGCATAAACATCCAATGACGCATCTGAATAGGAATAGAATAACATCTACTGCACCTATAAATTTTACATGCACTAAGCAGTAAAGGCTTCCTATGCTTCATCGCATTGGAAATACTGAAGCTATAAAGAGATTTACTATTGTAATCAAACTGTTTTTGTTTTTTAAGAAATGCGAATATAGTCGCTGTATAAAACGTCTCATTTATTAGAACGTTGAGAGGCGATTACGTTTCTGAATTTTTGAGATGAGGATTGGTTATTCGTATCATTTGGATTACTAAATAGACCAAGTATAGAATTTAACACAATATGGAAACCGTAAATCTAATATACAAAAGGCTATATCTCTGTCTGTCTTCATATTTTCAAACTCTATCTCCTCTGAAACAAAAATTCGCAGAACGGCGCTAGGGGCTTCAAATGATTGGATTTTTTTTATGGGCCGTTCTTTTATGGGTCTTTAATTGGTTTATATAGTTTTAAGAGGTCAAAAAATGGATCAAAATTGAAAAAAAAAATCATTATATATTTTGTATATTCTTCTTTGTTTATTTTTTTGAAGTTTTAAACAGTTCGTACGTGTGTCACGTTGGTACAGCTTTGAATGCTACGGTTTTGCTTTCTGTTTCGATTCTAGCTGATGGAACCCAAATATTCTTTGTTTAACTTTTGAAATCACGACTCTATAATAATATATCCGAAATCTGGACAAATTGAAATATCATAATTATGCGTATTTTACGACAGGGCAAAGTTATAAATGATAGATAATATATACAGTAATAACTATGAAAAATACACACACACACACACACACACACACACACACACACACACACATATATATATATATATATATATATATATATATATATAATAAAATGTTTCAATCATAGTTGTTTTCCTAGTTTTGTATATAAATTACAAAATATCTGATATTTCCCCCAAATCTCTGGCCTTAATTGAGGAGAGACTAACACTTGCTGCCATGGTTTAAAATTATCTGAAATAACATCAACGGGTGACGATTCTAAATACTTCTCATATGTTATATTTCCTCTCTTTTGTAAAATAGAGTACGATTATGAATATCTCTAGTATATAGTAATCCCTGTACAATGTGAAATTCACTTCATGTATGAAAATCAAGGAGGGGAGATATAACATATTGACAAATTTTGTTCGCGTACAAGTTTATTTACAATTCAATAATTAACAAGATAGAGACAGACTGCGTCTAGCAGTGTGTGTGTGTGTGTGTGTGTGTGTGTGTGTGTGTGTGTGTGTGCGAGCGCGCGTGCGTGCGCACGCGTGCGTCTGTGTGTGTGTGTGTGTGTGTGTGTGTGTGTAGCAGGCGACGGCTGAATTTTTCATTCACGCTGGATGACTCCCCTGCTATCCTCTTTAATTCTTTCTTTTGTTTATGTTATACTTGTCTTGTAAAAACATTTAAAATATTTAATTATTCTTCTTTATTTTGCATTATGCAATTCTAACTCCCCGACCTAGAATGTAAGCTTTTCTTTGTTTTCGGTGATAATTACAATTCAGCTCATTTTTATAGGGACACAAGAATGTAGATCATCTGAGATGTGCGTGTCACCCCGGCTCATATCCAACAATATGAATTCTTTCCATCAATCTACAGATAGTTCTGTACTAAAACGTATCGATCTCTGTGTCTCCCTCATCGCGATCCAAAAATAAACACCGTTTGAAAAATGCAAACGCAATTGTGATCTGAATAATGAATAAGTCAACACAAGCCAAAGACATGGCGTCGGAAAACAGAAAAAAAAAGAATGAAATATTTCCAATTCAATAAAGACTTTTTTCTTTTTAAATTTGATTCTTTTTATTCAATGTAAATGTTAATCATTTCCATCGGGTATAATTTTTCCCTTGTCTTTCGACATCGTTACTTATGACTTACTCATAATACAATGACTCGATGTCTGCCTCTTGTAAGGTAGACGCCTTACAGAATGACTACATAAAAGGAATGCATAACAAAACACAATATAATGATATTTAACTGTTCTAATATACAAAGAACAGTTTTATGTGTGTCTCTCTGTATATATTCAATCTACAGAATAATCGCTTTAATTCACTGGTTCTCGTTAGATCACCAAAGGTAAGCAACGTTGACTCTGACCAGTACCAGATGCGTGACGATTTTGGAATATCAGGCGCTGTATGTAGAAGGACGTTGACACTTCCGGCAGATCCTGCGTCAAACCTGGTCTCCAGCTTTATGACCCTGTCCTGCCGCTGGACTAAGCTGGTCGTGACGAAAGAATGAGGCTGGCACTGAGCAAACCACCTTCTCGGTTTTCTTCTCTGGAACTTTGATGATGCCGTAGGGAGAGAAAGATATGATACACACACAGCGAGAGAGAGAGAGAGAGAGAGAGAGAGAGAGAGAGAGAGAGAGACGTAAGGGGCTACTATTTGGAACAATGCCTAGGAAAGATTAAGTTGTTGGTTTACATTACATTTAAACTTCTGCATATCAGTACAGTCAGGGAAACAGGTAGCAGGAAGGGAATTCCAGAGTCTAGCTGTTCTAGAGGAAAATATTAGAGTAAAAATCTTTCTGTCATGTCATTTAGGAATCTCTTCAGTGAAGGGGTGTGATGTTGTTGCTAAGCGAGTTTGTCGGAAATATGTACGTCGAGTGCAATAAGTTCATTGGTGCACATTCCATTAAAATACTTGTAAAACAAGCAGAGAAATGAGACATTGCGGCGATAGGATAGGAGTTGGAGCTTAGTATATATAGGAGCTTTGTATATAAAGGAGCTTAGTATATATAGGAGCTTTGTATATAAAGGAGCTTTGTATATATAGGAGCTTAGTATATATAGGAGCTTTGTATATAGGAGCTTTGTATATATAGGAGCTTTGTATATATATATATATATATATATATATATATATATATATAGGAGCTTAGTAGATATAGGAACTTAGTAGATATAGGAACTTAGTATGTATAGGAGCTTAGTATATATATAGGAGCTTAGTATATCTAGATTCACGCCTCGACTAATTAAATGATAATTATGAATTTTCGGTTGCTAGACGTAATCAAATCTATATTTAGTTTAATTAAGTTTTATGGCGTGAACTTGTGATTGAACCACTTCGTGAAAATTGCTTATTCAAAAATATTGCTTATTCAAAAATATTGTTTATTCAAAAATATTGCTTATTAAAAAATATCGTTTATTCAACAAATATTGCTTATTCAAAAATATTGTTTATTCAAAAATATCGTTTATTTAAAAAATATTGCTTATTCAAAAATATTGTTTATTCAAAAATATTGTTTATTAAAAATCTTGCTTATTACAAAAATATTGTTTGTTCAAAAATATTGTTTATTAAAAAATATTGCTTATTCAAAAATATTGTTTATTAAAAAATATTGTTTATTCAAAAATAATGCTTATTCAAAAATAATGTTTATTCAAAAATAATGTTTATTCAAAAATATTGTTCATTCAAAAATAATGTTTATTCAAAAATAATGTTTATTCAAAAATATTGTTTATTCAAAAATAATGTTTATTCAAAAATAATGTTTATTAAAAAATATTGTTTATTAAAAATATTGTTTATTCAAAAATATTGTTTATTCAAAAATAATGTTTATTCAAAAATATTGTTCATTCAAAAATATTGTTTATTCAAAAATAATGTTTATTCAAAAATATTGTTCATTCAAAAATATTGTTCATTCAAAAATATTGTTTATTCAAAAATAATGTTTATTCAAAAATATTGTTCATTCAAAAATAATGTTTATTCAAAAATATTGTTTATTCAAAAATATTGTTTATTCAAAAATAATGTTTATTCAAAAATATTGTTCATTCAAAAATATTGTTTATTCAAAAATAATGTTTATTCAAAAATATTGTTCATTCAAAAATATTGTTTATTCAAAAATAATGTTTATTCAAAAATATTTTTTTTTCAAAAATATTGTTTATTCAAAAATAATGTTTATTCAAAAATATTGTTTATTCAAAAATAATGTTTATTCAAAAATATTGTTTATTCAAAAATATTTCTTTTTATGGCGTAAACTTGTGATTGAACTTCTTCGTGAAAATTCGGATACCTTCGATCTTTGTGAAATCAAACAATCGGAATTACACATCAAATTTATAAGTTAAGATTTCTTTAGGTTGTTTTAAAGGAATTTAGGTTGGCATAAAATGTGCACAACCTCTTATTTAAACATTCAAAAACGTAAAATTTGCAACAAATTTAATCCCGAATTTCTGAATTTCAATTTCTTCACAAGAAATTTATAGTTTTAAATTCTAGACATTTACTAAAACCAAAATCATGAAATAGATTTCAACCAAAATTGGAAAAATGACTCAAAACATAAGGTTTAATGTTATTACATTTTGAGTTTAATCATAAAAGTTGCTCAAAACTGTTTTGTTCGGAGAATTATATTAACCCGTCCTGGGATGTATATTCTAGCATTAATATCAAGTTAGGTATGTGCATATGTTCTAGTATTTAATGTAGTTAAGTATGTGGTGGTGGTGCAAATATTTAATGTAGCATGTACATATGTTCAAATATTAAACATAGTATGTGTGTATGTTAAAATATATAATGTAGTATGTGTACATGTTCAAATGTTTAATGTACATGTATTACGTGTACATGTAGTACGTGTATATGTTCAATTATTTAATGTAGTATGTGTCTATTTTCAAATATTTAATGTAATATGTGTCTATTTTAAAATATTTAATGTAATATGTGTCTATTTTCAAATATTTAATGTAATATGTGTCAATTTTCAATTATTTAATGTAACATGTGTCTATTTTCAAATATTTAATGTAACATGTGTCTATTTTCAAATATTTAATGTAATATGTGTCTATTTTCAAATATTTAATGTAATATGTGTCTATTTTCAAATATTTAATGTAATATGTGTCTATTTTCAATTATTTAATGTAACATGTGTCTATTTTCAAATATTTAATGTAATATGTGTCTATTTTCAAATATTTAATGTAATATGTGTCTATTTTCAAATATTTAATGTAACATGTGTCTATTTTCAAATATTTAATGTAATATGTGTCAATTTTCAATTATTTAATGTAACATGTGTCTATTTTCAAATATTTAATGTAATAAGTGTCTATTTTCAAATATTTAATGTAATATGTGTCTATTTTCAATTATTTAATGTAACATGTGTCTATTTTCAAATATTTAATGTAATATGTGTCTATTTTCAAATATTTAATGTAACATGTGTCTATTTTCAAATATTTAATGTAATATGTGTCTATTTTCAATTATTTAATGTAATATGTGTCTATTTTCAAATATTTAATGTAGTATGTGTCTATTTTCAAATATTTAATGTAATATGTGTCTATTTTCAAATATTTAATGTAATATGTGTCTATTTTCAAATATTTAATGTAATATGTGTCAATTTTCAATTATTTAATGTAGTATGCGTCTATTTTCAAATATTTAATGTAATATGTGTCTATTTTCAAATATTTAATGTAATATGTGTCTATTTTCAAATATTTAATGTAATATGTGTCAATTTTCAATTATTTAATGTAGTATGCGTCTATTTTCAAATATTTAATGTAATATGTGTCTATTTTCAAATATTTAATGTAATATGTGTCTATTTTCAAATATTTAATGTAACATGTGTCTATTTTCAAATATTTAATGTAACATGTGTCTATTTTCAAATATTTAATGTAACATGTGTCTATTTTCAAATATTTAATGTAACATGTGTCTATTTTCAAATATTTAATGTAATATGTGTCTATTTTCAAATATTTAATGTAATATGTGTCTATTTTCAAATATTTAATGTAATATGTGTCTATTTTCAAATATTTAATGTAATATGTGTCTATTTTCAAATATTTAATGTAGTATGTGTCTATTTTCAAATATTTAATGTAATATGTGTCTATTTTCAAATATTTAATGTAATATGTGTCTATTTTCAAATATTTAATGTAATATGTGTCTATTTTCAAATATTTAATGTAGTATGTATATATACACATATTTAATGCAGTATGGGTCTATTTTCAAATATCAAATATAGTATGTGTATATGCACAAACAGTTAGTATAGCATGTGTTTTTGTTCCAATATTTAATGTAGTATGTGTACATGTTATTTATTTAATGAAGTATGTGTTCTAATATGTATATGCACCCACATTTATAGTTTTCCTTCCCGTTATGAGTAGGATTATAAAAGTCTTCCCTTTTCACTTACGTATGGTCTATGATCGTTTTCTTCTGCATTTTTTCTTTTAATATCCCGAGGATGTCCCCAGCAATAGGGACGAAAAATTGATCACCATTTTATAAATCCATTCGGTTTGTCTTTTTTCAAAACAACATAACGTCAACCATCGCTGGTATTTTTATTTTATTTTTATTCATTCATATATATATATATATATATATATATATATATATATATATATATATATATATATATATATATCTCGAAACGCCACTATGATCAAGCACTGCATCCGTTGTTCTGTTTAAGTAGAAATTATATATATGTATGTATATATATATATATATATATATATATATATATATATATATATATATATATATATATATAGTGTATCACAAAAGTGAGTACACCCCTCACATTTCTTCAAATATATAAGTATATCTCTTCATGGGACAAACTGAAAAATGATTTTTTCACACAATGAAACGTAGTCTGCCTGCAGCATATATAACAGAGTGAATTTATTTTCCCCTCAAAATATAGCTATTATAAGATGTCAATATAAACATACAACATGTTAATCTCAATATTTTAGTGGCCACCATCATTATCCAAAACTGCTTTTACCTTTTGCTCTGCTGGACATGAGATTTATTAGAACTTCACATGTAGCCACTGGAACGCTCTTCCAACTCTTCAATTACGGCATTTCAGAGCTGGCGGATATTTGAGACTTCGCGCTCCTCCACCTTCTGTTTGAGGATGCCCCAAAGATGTTCTATTGGGTTCAAGTCTGGAGGCATGCCTGGCCAGTCCATCACATTTACGGTCAGCCTCTTCAGTAAAGAAGTGGTTGTCTTGGATGCATGTTTTGGTCATTGTTATGCTGGAACACTGCTCTGGGGGGGGGATCATGCTCTGCTGCATTATTTGACGGAACATGTTGGAGTTCATGTTTCCCTCAGTGAAATATAACTCTCCAATACCCGAAGCACTCATGGAGCCCAAGACCATGACATTTCCACTACCATGCTTGACTGTAGGCATGGCACACTTATCTTCATACTCCTCAAATTAGTGTGCATGTCTATCACCGCAGAACTCTTCTGAAGGCAATACACAAGGAACCCCGTAAACAGTTTGATGAAGACATGTCAACAGAGCCAATAGATTATTGGAACTCTGTTCCGTCTGCCTGCTTCCCTCCGGACTACAACTTGGATGTCTTCAAGTCCAATGTTAACAAATTCCTAATGAACCGCCCCCTTAAGTAAACACTTCAGCAAATCTCCTCACTAAATTAATGTACTTGCAATAACCCTTATCCCTGAGTGGCTTCCGGGCCTTGATAAGTGGTGATCACTGTGTAAAAAAAAAAAAAAAGGTCATATGGTCTGATGAGACGAAATTTAATTTGTTTGGTTCTGATGGCCTTAAGCATATGTGGCGGTGACCACATAACTTTTTTTAAAATTACATTTTCACCCCAAACAAGGCACATTGCCACTTTGATGTAGAGGGGGGGTAATATCAGGGACATAAGCTACAGTGGTACTATATAGGGAGTTGAGCAGCAAGATGTCAGTTCACGTTATACTTGTACTCCTGCATGTCAATACAGTTGGGGAAGCAGGGATCTGGAAAGGAATTCCAAAGTCTAGTGGTTCTGGGGACGAAACTAGTTGAGTAGAAGGCTCTCTTACATCTAGGGATCTCTACTGTAAAGAGGTGGGGTTAGCTGTTTGTCGGGTTTGTCGGGGGTATTTACGTCGAGGGGGGTATGAGTGCTTGCAGTTCGTCGGAGCATTCACCGTTAAAGTACTTGTAGAACAGGGAGACAAAATATATTTATTTATTCTGACTTCAATATAAAATAGTTTTATGCTTTGGTATTTCTTTCTGGTTCCAAAATTATGAGTTAAATGAAGGTTCTTGGTGAAAGTGTTCTGTATGATATGTAATTTTGTTTAGAGATTTGTGTGTGTTTTTTTTTTGAAGGAAAATAGTATTTTTTGTGCGCACGTGGGTCTTGGATTTGGTGATATGTGAATTGCCGAATAGATTTAGCTGGGGTTAGGAGAAGCTCGAAGGTTCAGAAATACGTGAGGAAACTGTACTTAGTGTTAAGACAAGGCGACCTGGATTTGTCGGCTCCAATTTCTTAACTGCAGGACTTTATATTTTTCAAAACTTTTATTTACTTTTTCATTCATGGTCTTTGATTTGATTGGTTGAAAAGATGCTGCATCATTCACCTTTTCGCATGTATTCCTTTTTTGGATGACTCGCATATTCTAATGATTCAAGAGAAAGGAAGAGAGAAGAAAAGAGATGAAAATAAATAAAGGAGGAGGGTTACAATCGGGTTCAACCAGGAAAAATCTTGCATCATCTTTTTACCGTTATTTTCATAGTAGTAGTAGTAGTAGTAGTAGTAGCAGAAGTAGTAGTAGTAGTAGTAGTAGTAGTAATGGTGGTGGTATTTCTTCTACTTACCAGCCACAATTTTTATTCATTTTTTTAAAAATTGCTCTGACATCCTTACAGAACTATAACATATTCTTCCAAGTTTCTCATGAAGAGGTGATATCTCTGTTTTAAAGGGAATTTTATCATGACGCCCAATGAAGGTTATCCCATTGCACAACAAGAAGGAAAAAAAAACGAAAGAATACCACGATTAACAATTTTTTTTAATTAATGGAAAGGTAAATAGGAAAAGAAAGACATAGTCAGTTTTATGTTCACCAATAACAGTGTCTGCCAAATTAGTCCTTCTGGCGGTTCTCAAAGAACTCCATTAACAATATTGTAAGGGATAGTAGGGGTAAGAATATAGGTGTAGTCCGGGCTTACTGCGTGTCAAAGAACTTAAATAAAACACATCAACACTTAATCTTTTTAAAAGAGGGTGTATGTAAATTACCTCCCTCGCGCCATTAACTTAAATGTTCTCATTCGAGAAAATTTCAATCCTCTTGGTTCTGTAATCCAAGAAAATAATCTAAATCTTCTGTGGTGTAATGCATTTCTATAGAAGATTTCTTGGTTCCTTTTTACGTGAATTCTAACGCCTCACTGGAGTTAGTTTTCGTTTTTTTGCAAGACCAATTCTAGGCCTTAAAATTGTTCTTTCTTCCTCAGCGAAGAGGTCGTTGTAATTTCGTTTACAACTGATTTTTTAAACAGTCTTTTCTGACTAATTCTATGTTATTTTCCTTGACGAATCTTGATTGTAGATAAAAAAACCAAACCACTGGTTTCTCTTGTTTAAACTCGCGATTTTTAACGTCTTTTCTCTTGACGCGGGATAGCGAGCCGACTTCTTTCTCGTGTTCAAAACTTCGACAAAATGGCGCACACATCTCCTTTTATCAATCGAAAGGCAAGCATTCAACACGTGATATAACAAGCAGTAGAATCACAAGATACAACAAGAAAAGGGGGTAAATAGGAGAGGGAAAGAGAAGGAAATACAGAAGGTGGAAAATAACATTTCTACAATCAAGGGTGATCAAATGATCTTCGCCGTTCTGATGGACGAACCGAATTGGCTGGATAACCCACGTCCAAAATGAGTATACTTATAAAATAAAATATGTATTAAATACGTTTGAAGCCAAAACAACGCATTATTACAAAATAAACAAACATTTACTTTGTTTGAAATTTATATTGAAATTTATAAATATATTTCGAAGCAAAGCTTCATCTTCAGTTTTTCTTTTTTTTGCCATGTTCTTGTTGGAGCAGAGAATCAGAAAGTAGAAGTCAGTTTGTTATTTTTACGGTAGTTTTTTTTTTAAGAAAAGGGGGGAGGTAAAGAAGGGGAGGGAGAGAGCAGGAAAGACAGACTGTGGAAAATAAAATTTCTACAGTTTTGCACTACAGATAAAAACAACAACAAGAAAATCGTGCTGCAGAGACAGAAAAAATGTTCAACGTATATGGTCAAGATGCGATAAAAGATTGGCAAGTAAGAAATTGGTTTACAAAGTTTCGTTTCGGTAATCTGAGCTCGGAGGAAGATAAGCTCAGACCTTGGCGTTCATCGGACATTGAAGAAGATGTTTTTTAAACACGTTAGTAGAGAATAATTCTCGTCTAAGCTCTCGTGAATTGGCAGAACTCAATACTTCATAGCTTACTATACGCCGCCACTGATAAAATAAAATCAGCCGACTAAGTATATGTTTTCTTTAATACGTAAGTGAGTCTTTTTATCGCGAAAAAAAACCCCCATCTTTCCAGACAGCAAAATGAGCGCGTTCTTGATCATGTCATTACATTTGATGAAAAATAGGTTTCCCATGCCAACTGCAGTGGGTTGGGTCGCCGATAATCAACAAGAAGAGACGACAGCGCTTCGTTCCTCTAAAGACGCCGTTACAAATTTGACTAAGGAAGTTCAAAACCGAAAACGGTAAATTTCCCTTTCGAAAAACAAAATCCAGGAGTTAAAAAGATATTGATATATAATGAATACTGATATGACCCCTAGAAAGAGATACATATCGTTGAAATAGCTGAGTGGTATGTCTTCAATTCGAGTAATAATTCTGATATGTCGCAGTATGGACGAGTAGGTAGACGCAGTGGAGTTCGTAGTATGAGGCGGTGTGTCTTTCGATATCACGGCATTTTCCTCTTTCCTACAGCGAGAGGATGTAACACAAAGTCGGAAGATGTTCAAATGGGCAAGGGAAGAGCACTCTGACCCTGCAAAAATGTCTTAATAACCCCGTTGGAACTTCAGACAATAAGCGATAAACTTGTCCTCCCGAAAGCAAGGAGGTAAGGCTTGGAAGGTGTACCTTCTAGAACTACTTAGAACAGCAATGAAGATGGCCCAGATTCTGTCGGATTGATTGTTGAACCTTTCCACGTCTCTCCCAGAATGTTTTTCCAAGATGGTATTTATGGCTTAATCAGCCAGTCACAATATTGCAGGAGAAAAGCCCGGATGTATACATATTCATTACATCATATCCCACCAAATACGATGAAAAAAAGCCTTCGATTTTATAGAACAATATCGAGAGAATGAGCTTTGTTACTGGTGCTTTCTGGTCGGAGATTATAAAATTTTAAACTTAAAATTTTTTTTTTTTAGTGGCCCAGGACCGGAACTTAAAGGAGAAAATTATTTTCAAGATTATGAAAAAAAAAAAAAAAAAAAAAAAAAAATTCGAGTGCGTATTACTATACACATAGATTCGAAAAGTTGTCAAAAAACAAATATATAACAAATGTTATCAAAGGCAAGATAAGTTACTTTTCTGCCTAACTGGATAATTTTTTTGTGTTTTTAAAAATCCACCGAATATATGTCAGCCTATGTCACGGTAACATATATTGAGCGAGTTTCTAACAGTATTTTGTATAGTTTTTTTTATTTTTAACTCATTTTCACAAACTTACCGTGCTCAGCAAAGAGTTTATATTTTAAATTTTCCAATACATCGGTAAACGCTGTATCTTTTTACATGTTACATTAAATAAAAACAGTAAAAATCCAGTTAGGTAGAAAAGTAACTTATCTTGCCTTTGATAAGATTTATTTGCTATATATTTGTTTTTTTTTTGTTTTTTGACAACTTTTTCGAATCTATGCGTATAGTAATACAAACCCGAAAATTCTTACATTGATATTTACACATTCATACGCACCAGGGAAATATTAGAATATCGCATTTAAAAATTTTCCGAAAACCGTTATCAATAAAATCACAAAACAGGCATTTTGGATGGGTAGCGGTCTTCCCTTGTGAATGAACGGTTATTTCAAAATAGAGATAAGAGATATTCAAGATTGATTGTCTCCAAACAAATATGAAAATGAGGTATTAGTTTTTGTTTAGGGTGAAACTCCATTACTTGATATTGCAAAATAAATTATCTTTACATTTATATAAGACACACGTGTGTGTGTGTGTGTGTGTGTACGTGTGTGTGTGAGTTCGTTCCCTATGAACTCCGAAACGACTGGTCATATTGTGTTGGAATTTCACACAAATGTACTTTATGTGTTTAGGAGTATTCTTATGTCGATTTTGGATCGGAATGCCTCTGATAAGTATAAAAAAAATGATAATCGAAAAAATCCGACCCAAGAAAGGAACAGTCCGATTTTGGTCAACGTTAATACTCTGACACAGCCTAACATCACAATCACATTTTAGAAGTTTAATGACCGCACAAGCAGAAGGGTCCGGCGTATAAAAATCAACAGTAGGTTCTTTGATAAGATGACACTTGACTTATATATGTTAAACTTTAATTCAAGCCATTATTTAAGAATAGTTCTATAAAATGAACAGTAAGTTCTCCACAGTGCATTGTCGACTACAATGTATTGTTAGTTAAGCCACTACGGGGAGGCACGTGAAGCTTTCTCCCGGTGCAGTAGGGAATGTTCCCAACTAGATCAAATAATCAATCAATTTGTTTGAAAAATGATCGATTTGTTTGAAAAATGATCGACTTGTTTGAAAAAAAATGATCTATTTCACTGATTAAAAGAAACATATTCTGAATAATTTTTTTATTAAACGACTTCAGTTATAACAACAAGAGTGCAACCCTTATAAGAACGAAATATTGTCGACAACAAGAGGTGTGGAGTCTCGGTGTTGCATTGCGGGGGAGGGTATCTATATGACGTGTGTATATGGCACCAGAAGGAATATGTTGTATTGTCGGGGATTGTGTGTAACATACACGGTTGTATATGGAACTAGAACGTATATGTTGCGTTGTGGAGGTCCATATAGAAGTAGTGTGTGTATATACGTTTGTATATATGCGACACAGTCATCTATATAATGTGTGTATATAGACGGCGTGCGTTATAGATGAGTGTTTAAATACGTCTCTTTGTGAAATGTGATTACGTGTGATGGTCTATTCATGAGTGTTTTTGAAATCGATATACATCATAAATGTTGGGATGCAAAAACATCAAATGGGATAATATTTTTTTCAAAAGGTTTCCATGTTGGCCGTTTCAGCTGTTTTGACCATTGGACTGAAATAAAGAATTTACACTTCTTTGACAGAGAAACTAACCCGAAACATTGATAATATATATATATATATATATATATATATATATATATATATATATATATATATAAGTGAACGTGTCTGTGTGTCTGTGCCTTTGTGTGTGTGTGTGTGTGTGTGTGTACATTTCCCTATGCAATAACTCAATTTTAAGTCTATATATTAATAATTTGATATACAGGGTACTGAGATTTGGGAAAATCTTTGTGATCCGTTTTCAGCCAGAAATTTGACTGTTAAGGGGTCAAAGTTCAACGATTTGACCTTTGAGAACTCTACCAAACTCCTCCAAAAATTTTGGGTCTAAACACTTGGAATTTTAGATATAGGTTCCTTAGGCATGGATCTAACAATAACTTGATTTGAGCTCAAAACAATAAGTGTTAAAGGGTCATAATAGGGGTCAAATTAAAAAAAAAAAATTGAGCGCTTTTTGGATCTAACTTAATAACTTTATTTGAGCCCAAAATATAAATGTTAAGGGGTCATAATAGGGATCAAAGTTTTAAAAAATTGACGGCTTTTTTTTTGCTCAACATACACTTCCAAACACACAGATTCCGGAATAAAAACTTGTAAATATCTATCTATCTATTTATATATATATATATATATATATATATATATATATATATATATATATATATATATATATATATATATATATATATATATATATTCCGGAATCGTTCCATTTCCAAAGAATTACACCCACCGTTCTAAATCACATCTCTTCTGAGGTCGTTTTGGAAAACCCATCTTCTCTTGTTGGCTGCAAAATCCAGACTGCCCTCAAGATTGTTATAGGATAAATTATTTTTGAAATTATTGTTATTCTAAAACCTATTTGTTTATATTACTTATCTAAAAATCTATTCTTCTAATTTATTACAAAATAAACATTTATCTCAACAACTAATCTATCCTAAATTCCATGTTTATCAGGAATTGTCCGGGATTGCTTTATGCAACATTCCCTTCCTTGCCATTTAAAAAAGAATGTACGCATTTTTAAAACGTTTTTCCACACTAACCCCTCTCTTATTTTCTTTCTAGAACATATTAGGTTACCTTTTCACACCCATAATATTTCCTGTACATATTTCCCGCCATTTCTACTGATTGAATTGTTATCTACTTATCCTGACTAATTCGCTATCACTACGGCTTCATTACCCTTGTGCCTGCCCATGTCTGTGTTAACCTCTCAACTATTTACCCAGCTAACCAGAACATATGATAGACAGATGCATACTTCTGACGCTGGTTAAATAGCTTCCGGTGCAACTTGTCTAGTTTACATCTCAACATGTTTTGACAACATTTATCAAAACATAACTTAACATCTCATCTCTTGCTTACTTCCAGTTAGATAGGTAGATATAGAGTGCTGTTGTCAGATTTGGGCTGGTGCATCTGCTGCTTGTCTCTCACTCCTGAACAGAGTTTAAAAGAGAGCCGCCAACCTGATAGGTCCTGCACTGTCATCTAGGCTTCAGCCTCTGTCCCATCGACGAAATATGGCATCCCTCTGCCTGTTCTACAAATACTTTAATGGTGAATGCTCTGACGAACTACAAGCACTTGTACCTCCTCAACGCGACTACCCCCGACAAACCCAAGCAACTAAATCCCACCCCTTTACAGTAGAGATTCCTAGGCGTGAGAAAGCCTTTTACTGCAATAGTTTCTTCCCCAGAACTGCAAGTCTTTGGAACTGCCTTCCAGGATTCTTCTTTCCCAACTGTATTGATATACAGAAGTTTAAGTGTAATGTGAACAAACATCTTGTTACTCATCTCCCTTCATAACGCCCCCGCAAATTGTCCCCGATAGTAGCCCCCTACTTCAAAGTGGCACTTGCCTTGTTTAGGGTGAATATTGAATTAAAAAAAAATAAAATAAAATAAGCCTTTTTTAAAAAAAGCGACCGCTCTCCTCCCTCTTCTCCATCTTCTTGTCTTTCGCCATTTCTTCATCTTCCTATTCCACTCAGCATCCGTGTGCATATCCATTTTTAAATATACAAAAAGAAAGACAAAATAAAATTAAATAAGATCATTAAAAAACACACACACAAAAAAAACTGTGCCTTGTTTGGAGTGAAAATTGATTAAAAAAAAAGAAGATAGATAGATCGATAAATACAAAGATAGATAGCTACACCGATAGATAAATAACATCTAATTTCTCTTCTGTTCCACAACTATATAACATCGGCACAAAACATGAAAAGTACTTTTCTCGTCCCTTTTGAATTATTCTAATATATATGCATTGATGCGGCATTCGGATAAAGCTGATCGATTAATTTAAATTTTACTTATATTGAAATAAAGAACACATTTATATTTCATGTTAATTTCTTGTATTATATTCTTTTGTTAAAGTATATGTACGTTTGTACTTGCATTCTTGAATAGGATCAAACGATTGCAAGTTTATAAATTAAAAGAAAAATATTCTGAAATAATTTTTATTAAACGACTTCAGTTATAATCGTAAGGGTGCATCCCTGTAACATAGCACGTATGGCACGCGTGTGAGAAAATCAGCACCAGCCCGTAGGATAGCTGACTAGCGAAAATATTAGCAGCAGCAGCAGCCCATATGCAAATTAAGCAAGTGTGCACGCACTGACGTCACGAGGTGGAGGAGAAGGAGGAGGAGGAGGAGAAAAAAGACAACACGTAATCGACAAAAAGAGAATCAAAGTGCGTACCAGACAAGATGGACGTGTAAAGTGGCGGTGAGAAAGACTTTTAAAAAGCACATATCATACGGCAGAGCGTTGTAAAAACACATGGGTGTGCGAAAACACTTTTGAAAGATAATGAAATGCGTTATTGTTGGAAGAACCACGAATAAATGCTTTTCATTTGCAATTAAAAACATGTTGAGTCGTATTTTTTTATGTCTTGTCTTGTTTGTTTGTTCCTTTGCGACGATACTGGAGAGTCCGAGTGGTTAAAATGTAACGACACAATTGAAATGTAACGACACAATTGAAATGTAACGACACAATTGAAATGTAACGACACAATTGAAATGCAACTACACAGTTAAAGTGTAACGGCCACGTTACAGCTCTAAGAAGAAAACAAACTTACTCCTGTAGTTTTCGCGGGACTCTGAGTTTGATATGCCTGATAGAAACTAATTCTACACAGTTTTGCTTGGTGTTAATCCCCTGGTCTGCTCCGTGCTTGAAAACCGGCGTTAAGCACCGAACCGGTGAACCTTAAGGGTTATACATTAATGGTACCATAGCCGGCGCTGTTGATAACAAACCAATAAAGTAAAAATGTTCACTTTCCTCTTCTCTCTAACCTCTTTCTCACAGAAGAGTCGCTCGAGCCTGGCTCTACTCTATCTTTATTTTTATGGCAAGTACTCGTCTGAGCTCCAAACTACGGCCCCTTTTGCCAAACTTTCACAAAATCACTCGACTAGTTACAACCGCTATCAGCAATTTTCCTCACTCCTTATCTGTGCCAAAATATAAACACAGATTCCACGAACAAAACTTCTTTCTTAAAATTGCCCGCCTGGAAAACACTGTTCCATTGACCTGCTTTCCGGCCGACTGCAGTATGGTAGCCTTCAAGTCTAAAGTAAATAAGTTTTTGTTGAACCGTCCCCTTAAATAATCAAATTGTACCCAATTTACACCATCAACGATTAATATACTATCACCTTACATTCATTTACCCTTATCCTCGAGTGACCTTCGGGCCTTGATAAGTAATGACACCCTTGTAAAAAAAAATATTCATGCACGGTGCTTTTGAAATTGTTTTAATATGCGTTAAAATCTAAAAACCCACATTTGACCATACCACACCACCATACCACCACACCGCCGCCGCCGCCGCCGCCGCCGCCGCCGAAGCTAACAAAAATAAAACCGTGTGTTGATTTGCAAATACCATAAAACGTCATCGATATTTTTAGACTTTGATTTCGATTCTTGATGGATTCGCGCGAACATCAAAGAAACAAATGAAATATTATTGTAATTCTTTCCATCGTTAACGAATATCGATCGATCGATCATCGCTAATCGATAAAATGTGGACGGGCTTTCCGAAGATGCGTCTATTTAATCTACGCGTTTATGGATGAAAATGAATTTTTTCAAATTTTGACAAAAAATCGATGACCAAATTGTTTTTTGTGTCAACATGTGCGAAAAAATTCCATTTAAAAGATAAATGTGAGGAGCAGACGATAATCTTATATTATACTGAAAATGCATACGGCAAAATCATACTGATTCTCACCAGATCACCGAAGTTAAGCAATGATGAGTCTGGCCAGTACCACATGGGTGACCATTTGGGAAGGCTAGGAGCTTTATGTACCGTGCCGAATCGTAGAAATTTCCAGGTTGGTATCTGAGGGGTGCTTTAATGCACTGAAGGAGATGCATCTCCAAATAAACTCGACAAGGTGGTACATCACGTAATGGTGTACCGGCAACCTGCTGCAAGATGTCTTCATAAACCTGCCTGTCAAGCACATGTTTGCCACAGCAAATAGTGACATCTGAAGTGTGTGCGACACGAAGTTGCGCCTCGTGGATAACCTAAAACACTTCGTAGCTGGGGCTGGCTCAATCCTAATGAGCAAAATGTATACTGGTATTCGAGTTCTGCTAACGACGACGATACTGAAAAATGAATTAATCAACGTATGTTTCTTGAAGACCTTTTCTATATATTTTAATCAAAGAACACATAAATGCTCCTCGGTTTAAGGATTGAGTTATGTAGTCGTAAGTTGCAATTTTCGCATCACATGGCCTGTTTATTATTTTGTATTAAATCTAAATAATCACCATTTATTTCTCTAATGCATTTATGTCTACTTTCTTAGTTTTAAGGATTGAGTTATGTTTAACAGATTTATTTTCATTGTTCTAAATAGTCGTGTTTTCAATTTTCTCATCACATGACCTATTTATTAGTTTATACTAAATCTTAATTAACGTTTGTTTCCCTAAGCTTCTGTCTATATATTTTATTAAAAGAAAATCTTCCTTAGTTTCGAGATTGAGCTATGTTTAACAAAAAGGTTGTGATTTACGATTTTCTCAGCACATTTATTATTTCAAACTAAAGCTAAATTATTCAACGTTTTCTCTCTTTTTATATATCTTATTCACACAAAATACAAATGAAAATTTTCATTAGTTTCGGGATTGAGTTACATTGAGCAAAGTAGTCGTAACTTGTAATTTTCTCATTGCATCGTCCATTTATTATATTAAATCTAAATTAATCAACAATTGTTTCCTTTATGCCCTTTTCTATATATTTTAATCAAACAAAATATATATAAAATCTACCTTCGTTTCGGGATTGAGTTATGTTTAAAACATCCATTTTAATTGTCGTAAGTAGAAAATGTCTCATCACACTATTTATTTAGTATTTTATAATAAAAGCTGAATTAACTAACTTTTTTTTAAGGACTTTTTATATTTTAAGCAAAGTTAATTTATTAATTTAAAATGTGTTTATTTTTTGTAGGTAATAATGAACTGATTTTAGTTCCAATACGTTCAGCATTTCATAAACTTAAAAAATACAAATTTCCAACCACCTGTATTGTAATGTTTCCGATAAAATTACATGAATCGGAAAACGAAATAAATTGCCGATATTTAAAACTTCAGCATGACAGGCCGAGAGACCGAGCATCGTAACAAAGTGCTTGGGTTCAATGAAATAAGAATTATCAAATTAATTTGCACATCGTCGTTCGAAGATATGAATGTTGTTTCAAACTGATGCATAATCGGCAGATGGATAGCGCCTCTCATTGAGTGGCGAGGACGCATCTAACATGGCGGCCAAATATTTCTGTACTTCAGCCGATATGGACGCTTCATTTAACCCATAAAATCTATTAAATGTATTGATTTATGCCTTTTTCCACGTTTAAATCGTGCTCACACGATTATTGTGATAGCCTTGTTGAGCAATAGCTTATAAAAAACTATTTAATGTAAATATAGATTGGAGTTGATAATTTCTTTCGATTTGATAGGAACTAAAAAAAGCAAAGTCAGAGTTCAATTCATATATATATATATATATATATATATATATATATATATATATTATATTGTTTTTATATGCATAAAGGCCTGTATATATATATATATATATATATATATATATATATATATATATATATATATAAGACATAAAATATAAAGTTAGAGTTCAACTCTCTCTCTCTCTCTCTCTCTCTATATATATATATATATATATATATATATATATATATTATAAGAAGATTAGAACAACAGTCCAAAGAGCAGAGTATATTTTAATGTCTTAGTAAATTCAATAATATAATTAAATTAAAAGAAAAGAAAACAGTGCTCGTTGTAATGTAGATATATAATAAGCTCGATAGGCATATATATATCCTAGAGCTATTTTAATATTGAGTAAGATGATTGATTATTTATAATTAAAATTAAAAATTAAAAATCGGTTTTCAAAAACTAAATGATAAAATTATTGTCAAAGACTTATTGTCTATCTCAATAAAAACATCGTTTCCGAAACGATCGTACAAATTTATTGATTTTGTTTGTTCTTCCTTGTGAAACCGAGTTTTAATTTTTAATTTTAATTTTTAAATTATCAATCATCTTACTCAAGATGTATATATATATATGTATATATATATATATATATATATATATATATATATATATATATATATATATATATTTTTTTTTTTTCTTTTTGGTATGTAGAATATTAATCTTTGAATAGAATGTGTCGATTAGATTGCAGATTGGTTGAAGATTTCCCCATTGAAGGTAAATTCCCATTCTGTTTGAAGGAATGTAAGTGGTTTGTAAATTTTCAGTTTTTGTTATATATATATATATATATATATATATATATATATATATATATATATTCTGGATGAGTGAATAAGAAAAAGTGAAATTCTGACTCATTTCCGAATGGTAACAAAAAAAAAAATGGAAACATGTTGTCGAGGGGACAATGATTGGATAGTTTCAAATGTCAAAGTTTTGATTTCAACCGGGGCCAAGCTGATGTCATTTGGAGTTATGGACACATCGATAAATTGATTAGCACTGGTTTTAGAATTGTGTCAAATGTGCAGTGAATACAGAAAGATAAAGAAAAGGATGAGAGAGAAAAAAAGCAGAAAAAAAGAAAAAGGAGAAAATGGCGGACAGTAAAAAGAGAAGGACAGAAATAAATAAATGCCAAGAAATAAAAGGTCGAACAAGTTAGGAAAATAGAGATAGAGGGATGCAATAGATGGAAAGAAGAAATATAGTCGAGGAAAAAGGAGAGAGAAAGGGCAAGGGAGAGAGAAGGGGAAAGAGAGAGAGAGAGAGAGACAGAGAGAGAGAGAGAGAGAGACAGAGAGAGAGAGAGAGAGAGATAGAGAGAGAGAGAGAGACGGAGAGGAGGGGGGAGGAACCGGCAGAAAATAATGGAGTCCAAAGTGGACATGACGGTATAATAAAGGATGCAATGGAAATAGATAAAATTTGACGAAATAGAGAGAAAAAACATATATATAGAGAGAAAAACAGACAGACACTCAGAAGGATAAAAAGAAAGAAAAAAGAAAGATAGAAATAATAACACCAATAACAATAATAACAAATTAAGGACAACAAATAATAATAATGATAATAATAAATAAAAATACACAAATAATAATAATATAAATATTAACCAATAATAAAGATAATACTATTAATAATAATAACAACAACAAATAATAATCATATTATTGATAATAATAAATAATAATAATATTAATAATAATATTTATAAAAATAATAACAAATGATAAAATTATTATTATCAATTATATAATACTATTAATGATTACAAATAATTATAATAATAATTATAATAATAACAATAAAATAATAATAACAATAATAATAATAACAATAATAATAACAATAATAATAACAATAATAATAACAACAATAATAATATTAATAATGACAAATACAAATAATAATGATAATAGTAATAATAACAATAATAACAATAATAATAACAATAATAATAAAAATAATAATAATAACAACAATAACAACAATAATAATAATAACAATAATAACAACAATAATAATAAAAACAATAATAATAACAATAATAATAATAACAAAAATTATAATAATAATTACAATAATAATAACAACAACATTAATAATAATATTAATAATTACAAATAATAATAATAATAACAATAACAATAATAATAACAATAATAATTACAATAATAATAACAACAACAATAATAATAATATTAATAATTACAAATAATAATAATAATAATGCTAATAATAATAATAACAATATTAATAATAATAACAATAATAGCAATTCGTAATAACAATAATAATAACAGCAACAATAACAATAATAATAATAACAATAATAATAACAACAACAATAATAATTATTACAAATAATAATAATAACAATAATAATAATAGTAATAATAATAACAATAATAATAAGAACAACGATAACAATAACAATAATAATAATAATAATAACAACAACAATAATAATAATTACAAATAATAATAACAATAATAATAACAACAATAATAATAAAAATAATAATAATAATAATAACAACAATTATATTAATAATAATAACAACAACAATAATAATAATTACAAATAACAATAATAACAATAATAATAACAACAATAATTATAATAACAATAATAATAATAACAACAACAATTATAATAATAATATTAATAATTACAAATAATAATAATAATAATAATAATAATAATATTAATAATAATAATAATAATAATAATAATAATAATAATAATAATAATAAATAAGTGAAGCATGCTTACGTTTAGCATTTAGCTCAGACGTCAAATCCTGGTGAAATATAGCAAACGTTACAGTTATGTAAATTTTAGTTCTGCCCCATGCAAAAAGAAAGAAACGACTAAGTCCATCACCTCCACATTTTTAAATTTGAGTTAAGCACCATGCAAAACTGCTAAATAGACATACACAGAAAATTTAGGACAAATATAGCAAAATAGTTCCAAAAATGGAGTGTTTTTATTAGCGCTAAAAGAGCCCCTGGGGCACACCCAAGAGTTATCACTAAGTGTAGACAAACAAAATTATATAGAAATCAGTTAGTTACAACTTTTCAGAAAGTTTTATAAAAAGGTATCTATTTTTTTTTAATAAGCACAAAAGTGTATATTTTAGCCATTTTAACCCGAAAGGCAGCCCTTGGGACGCAACCGGTGTTTTACCAGAAAATCTGTTCTGTTACTTTTTTTTACTTATATGTTTATTGTTTTTGCAAAATTTCAAAAAAATTCCTATGCATAGTTATTGAGAAAAGTGCGGACAGACGAACGAACGGACGTACGAACGGACAAGGATGAATTTACAGGTCCACCCTCATTTTGTTGTGGAATCAATAATAATGAGAAGAAAATAATAATAATAATAATAATA
Organism: Euprymna scolopes; assembly: GCF_053919585.1. Classification (NCBI taxonomy): domain Eukaryota; kingdom Metazoa; phylum Mollusca; class Cephalopoda; order Sepiida; family Sepiolidae; genus Euprymna; species Euprymna scolopes. Next base: position 142,514,561 of record NC_136497.1, on the reverse strand, counting down.
ATAATAATAATAAAATTATATTATTAATGATAATAATAACAACAACAAATAATAATAAGAAGAAAATAATATTATATTATTAATAATAGCAACAACATATAATAATAATAATAATAATAGTAATATCAAATACTCTTACTAATAATAACATTACTAATAATAATAACAAATGATAATAATTACGTTAATAATAACAAATAAAATATTATTATTAATAATAATAACAAATAACAATAATATTAATAGTAAACAAATAATAATATTATTAATGATAATAATAGCAATAATAATAAATACTATATTAACAATGATAATGTTATAATAATAACAAATAATAATGATAATAATAACAAATACTACTGCTATTACTACTGATAATAATATTAATAATAACAAATAATAATATTAATAATAATAACAAATAATAATAATAAATGATAATGATAATAAGGATGATGATGGTAAAACAGTTAATAAGGGCTTAAAAACAATCGGAGTAATTTCTTTTACAAAATAAACTTTGCATTGAACGGAATGAAAAACACTTTTTTCTTTTAATAATTAAATAGATAGTATTGTACTTGAGGGTTTTCTCAAAGTGGACTCCATGAAACCCTAGGGCACTGTGAGTGAGGCTGAGAGGCCCTGGAAGCTTTTTTTAAGGAGGACCAAATGCCTTATATGGAAAAGTTAAATGGCTGCAAAATTTAATTATTGATTTTTTTTTACTGGAAATAGATATGATACATAACTATAGATGTAAAAGTTTCAGGACGGTTTATGAAAAAGTAAATAAAAATAAATTAACAAAAAATGCAACAATTTTTAATTAATCAAAACAAAAAATGGTTACATCAGAAACCTGAACAACTAATAAACAAGCATAAATTAACATTTGAAATTAATGTTTTTCATATTGATTTTAGAAACTATCTTGTCATTGCACCGTGAAAAACCTTTACCCTGCTCAGGGTCTCCATCGTGTCTGAAAGTTTGCGAAACCCTATTGTACTTGACAAGTGGTATATACTGGATCGATAGGCGCTTACTACCCTAGACAGAGCAGGTGTGTGCAATAATACAGCAGTACATTTCCTATGTAGCATATTTTTATATAGAAAAGAAAGAAAAGAAATCCAGCATTGCCCGGGAAATCCACTAAAAATAAATATAGATTTCATTATATCAAGGGCAAAAAAAAAAAACAACATTGCCCGGGAATAAAATAAAACAAATATAAATTTATAGGGGAAGGTGGATTGTCTGTGAGCAACTACTTTAATACTCAAAGTTTACATTAATATTATGTTTAATGACAATTTTGTAGAGTAGATCATTGATGTAGAAATATCAATTAAACAAGAAAGAAGAATGGGCTGTGTGGAGGTGAAAGAGAGGAATGGGGAGAGAGATGTGGAAGGGAAAAAGAGAGAAAGAGCAACGGATTAAGATAGGTAGACAGATAGGGGTTTTAATATAAAGATATTACACACACGCACACACACACACACACACACACACACACACTTTAACATCTTATCGGTAATCTTCGTTTAGAACGAGTTATTTTTCTCACAAAGGGAGAAGAAAAAACTGTATCGACTATTTTTGCGTGACCAGTCACCTGAATTGTCAGAAATTTTCTGTTTCTATTTCTATCCTTGTTACCATATGACTAATAAGGGTACTGGAAGTAAACGTTTTATTGGACTGACGTCATCCGTCTGATTGTCAAGGATCCAAGCTTGGACTAACCACTAAAGAGGTCGTCCTATCAGCAGGCACAAAGTACTAGGACTGTTGTATTGCTATTTGGTGAATGGATTCTGAATCATTCAATAGCTTCTGGTGGGGGCTTATCGATGCCATATTAGTGAGTAATTGTTACGACTTTACCATATCATGGTCTACAAAAAATATTTCTTCACTTCCTTTTCTCCCTTATTTTCCTTTTCTGCCCTGCTCTAACCAAGTATGTCAACTTATTCCACAAATCCTAAAACTCCATCATGAAAAGTCTCCAGAAAAAATACATGATTAAACCCAGAGCTCCGACTTCCAGTGTAGATCCCCACTACCATGCCTCCTTCTCCAACATTAGGGATCTACGTTCCAACTTTCCAGAAATTGAAATCCAATTACAGGAGAATAAACCAGAATTATTCTTCCTAAGCGAAACATTAAGCCGACTATTTCCCTAGATGAGTTTGTAATTAAATGATATTCTAATTTAACATCTAAATCTAACCCCCAAGATAACTGCGGAGTTACTATCTTTAAGAGCATATCTGAGAAAATTGACCACATCCTCTCTACTCATCCTTCGGCTAACATTCACGTCGGTGGCGACTCTAATGCTCACAATATTGAATGGTTTAGACACTCAAACAAGACAGATGATGAGAGGAGGTTCTGTAATGATTTCTTCATTGCTTATGACCTCAGATTGTTCATGAGCCCACCCGTGTGCCCGACAGTATACAAGTCTTCTAGACACTTTTCTCACAAATTGCCTTGAACTATGTTCATCTTCCGTTCTATCTCGACTGGGATTTTTTGACTGCTCGGTTGTCTCAGTTAAGATAAAAAAGATGTAATGAGTTCTCCGACATAACTCTCCATCTTACAGTATGCCGATACTCTATAGCTGTCTGAGAGCTTTCGTACATTTATATCATCTGCCTCTGTGTTCCATGTTTTAAAAGAATCTGTCCTCCATAGTATCAGACCTGGCGGAATCGCTAATTGTATGTATATACTGATTCATACCCTTAAAAAATTACAGCAAAAACCTAACAGCTGGACGTGGTTCTCTCCAGCATATGCTGCTGCCATTGCTAACAGAAATCACTATTTCCATTGCTTCCAACGTAACAGATGTACTTAAGCCACTTTCAGGACTGCAATCAACGACTGTAAAAAAGTAATAAAGCACGCAAGAGAGTTGTATGCTCAGTCCATCAAGTCCAAAGTAGCTGAGCAGCGGCTTGGTTCTCACAAATTTTGGCAAATAACAAATAAGGTCCTGAAGATTGGAGCTCAGACAAGCACTTGCCATGAAAATAAAGATAAAGCAGAGACAAACTCGCAACGTCTCCTCTGTGGGAAAGAGCTAGCAGGAAAGAGAAAAGAGCATCCCCTACTAGGTTACAACGTTAATTTTGAACTCGGTCAAGGCAGGTAAGATGCTTCTAGCAGCTCTTGCCTAAATTTGGCACCAGTACTCCATCCTTGGACATCCTTATACAGGTAGAGGATTGCATCGGCAGTGAGATTCCATCACTTTTTCCATTTTTTCAGCGATCTTGGCAAGTTTGTTATTTTGCTTTTCTTTCTCCGGTTAGACCAGATTGTACACTGACTTGAACACTCTTATGACAGTTTTCAGAGCCTTGCTACTTTCGTACTTGCTTATAACAAATTGGAGACGAGTGTTTTCTCTGTGACATCATCATTAAGAAGATTGTCTTACACCCTTTCTATCCAGTTTGTGATTTTTCATCTGTTTTGTTTCTCCTAGATAGATTGCCTTCACAACGTCTGAGGAGTCCATCTACTCTTAATATGGTAAATCTATAACATCATATCAGACGGAGGCTAACAGATACTACACTTTGTCTAAGGATCGCTTATGAATGTGTAAAGCAGGAGTTTTCAGTTCCTTGTGGTATGATACATGTATGCATACCTAAACACATACAGTACTTAGTATTCCAAATAGTCACCCATCTAGTACTGGCCAGGCTTAACGTAACTTAACTTTGATGATCTAACGAAAACTAGTATTTCAATGTGATTATGCCGTATATATATATATATATATATATATATATATATATGTGTGTGTGTGTATTTGTATAAGTTTATATGTGTATGCATATTTATATGTGTATATGTATGTGTATATGTATATATGTATGCATATGTGTATGTATATGTATATGCGTGTATATATGTGTGTATATATACATACATGTATATGTATATGTTATATATATGTATATGTACATGTATATGTACATGCCATATCTCTTCTCTATATAAATAAAATGAACTCATTTTTTCCCGTCTAATTTTGACCTTAATAGGATTAAAAATCAAGATATTTCATGCAAATATAATATGCACAAACGGCAGAACAATATATGAGGTGTGTTATAGGCTTATTATTTCTCAAATTTCTCGATAATCTTAGATTTCTATACTTTTTCTGCTGAGAAGTCACGGCCAAAATCGGTTAAGATCAATGGAAGTTTTAAAATATTTTCTCTCTAATAAATTCCTCCTCCCCCTGCCACCACTTAACACCGTTTGGGGATCGTTCACAAGGAACAGTTGAGAAGAGAACACCGGTTTGGCTTCGTAGTTCTTTCATGTAAAGTTATTTAAAATCACTAAACTAAGCTTCAGTGCTCTGTGGCGTAGTGGTTAGCGTGCTGGACAATTCACATTATATTTTCACGTTCGCGCCGACCTACCGTAGTCGTTTTTTTTTTTCCTAAACAACTGGAATGGACTTTTCTTGGTGGCCGAACTGTTAACGTTGCAGATGTTTTTTTTTTTCACACTTTATTTTCCTACTTTTACTCATGACTCCGGGTTTGATCCTTCCTACTTACCTACCATAACATTTTTTAAAACTCCCCCCCCCGTCCCGGAAACAAACACTTGGGCAACGCCGGGTATCCCCGCTAGTATACATATATATGTATATGTTGGTGTGTATATGTATGTGAATGTATGTGTATGCATGCATATATATGCATGTATATGTATGTGTATATGTATGTATATATCTATGTATATGTATTATGTGCATGTATGCATATGTATGTATATGTATGTATACGTATGTGCATATGTGTATATATGTGTATATATATGTATGTATATGCATGTGTATGTATGCAGATGTGTGTATGTATATATATGTATATGTGTATATATGTGTATATATATATGTACGTATGCATATATATATGTGTGTTTGTATGTATGTGTGTATATATATGTATGTGTATATGTGTATGTATATGTATAAATATGCATGCGCTTGTATGTATATGTGTATATGCTTGTGTATATGTATGTGTGTGTATGTGCATGCATGTATATATATGTATGTGTGTATATGCGTATGTATGTGTGTGCATGTATATATGTATGCGTATGAATATGTATCTGTGTATGTATGTGTATATCAATATGCATTTATGTGCGTATTTGTATGTATGTATGTGCATATGTGTACGTATATATGTATACGTACACATATGCACATATATGTGTATATATATGTATGTGTATATGTGTGTGCATGTATATGTATGTAAGTATGTGTACATATATATGTATGTATACCAATGACCATTTTCAGTGTCATATCTGCTTGAGTGTGTGTGTACAGAGAGTGAGAGAGAGAGAGCGAGAGAGAGAGAGAGAGAGAGAGTAATATAAAGAAGGAACAAAGCAATTTTTATATCCATCAATGTATCGTCTTTATTGTAAGACTTCTTCTGGATGAAATATAGAATACTTTTCTCATTATTCTCATCATAGATATTATTTGCACTTACTTTTTTGTCCTTGCTCTTTCTTTTTTGATGAGAAATATTTAGCTTTGAAATGCCATGGCCTAAAGTAGTCCCCCTTATTTCCCTTTTATTTATTGCGACTAACCTCATCCTTATTGATATCATAATGTAATACAGTTCTAAGGTAACATTAATTACTATCTCCCTATCTTTTCTTATAATCCCTTCCTCTTAATCTGGTAGAGCTGCAACTATTCAGACAGGTAATATATATATATATATATATATATATATATATATATATATATATATATATATATATATATATATTACCTGTCTGGATAGTTGCAGCTCTACCCGATTAAGAGGAAGGGATTATAAGAAAAGATGTATATATATATATATATATATATATATATATATATATATATATATATATATATATATATAATAGGACAAAAAGATTATGAAATGAAGACACAAGACTATATATTGGTAGATATAGAATGGATCATTTATTGAATAATAGAATACAGGCAAAATTCGAGGGGATAGAAGTGACTCTTTATGCCAGGGCATTTTGAAGCCTAATGCTTCTCATCAGAAGAGTAGAGAAGGTGCTAGGTAGCGTGGTGAAGATGCGGCGTCTAGCGTAAGGCTTCAAAATGCCTTGGCATAAAGAGTCCCTCTTACGCTAGACGCTACCTAGCACCTTCTCTACTCTTCTGATATATATATATATATATATATATATATATATATATATATATATATATATATATATATATATATATATATATATAAGAATACAAATTTAAGACTGTAAAGGTATATAATTTTACAGAAATTTATTATTCGATACTAGAATTATCAAAACGTGGATTCCATGAACAAAGCTTCTTTCTTAGAACTGCACGCCTGTGGAACTCTGTTCCGTCTGCCTGCTTCCCTCCGGACTACAACTTGGATGTCTTCAAGTCCAATGTTAACAAATTCCTAATGAACCGCCCCCTAATTAAACACTTCATCAAATCTCCACACTAAGGTAAT